>NW_027444530.1:0-21575 GCF_048569485.1 Anomaloglossus baeobatrachus | reverse complement strand
GCTGCTGAATCATTCTACCACAGCAAATACTCCTGTATCTGCAATATCATGTGAAATATTAGGATTTGGCACAGGTAAATTTGTAGCCTGAAATATGAACGTGCCATGGGATTTAGATTTACAGACCACAACAAGGCCATTCAAATGATTTAAGATGTGAAGCTAATTTTAATGGATCCCAGCTGTTCAGTGGAAAATTCACTTCAATCCGATTCCCAATAGAGTACACATCATGCAGATCATTAGAACATCTCCACATCAAGTGTTACCATGTTACAGCATAAATCACATCTATTCTTACCCTTAGTCTTTTAGAACCACACATATATTCTGTACGTCTTTCTGCTTTTAATAAACCATGCACTAAGTCAAAGATTGCTGTTGGATCATACAGACTAAATGATGAATTGGTTTGACAAACAGCTTGCTTCAGTTCTTTTACATGCATTTTAAATCAGTTCACAAAGTGGATTTTTCAAAACCGATCTATGCGAATATCTTTGGATGCGTGCCCTTTAAAAAGTAAAGTAAGTCACTTTAAGCTCTGGCATCTTGTTATCTATCCCTATCATGCATAGTACATTTTGAAAGAACACAATTTATCCCTTTCATGAAAAATATCAGTCTATCTTCTTCTATAAAGTGGTATTTGCCTACTTCCCTCTGGTAAACTGTAAATTGCCTTGCAGAATGCTAAGGCTGAAATGTTTGATCTGCAGAAATCACTAGCAGAAGGTTGTCTCATAAGAGCCCGGGGCTAGCAATAGCTATTACTGAGGTGTTCATAATCCACTGCTTTTATTGCATCTTGAATGCATGTGTGCCAGAACAAGTGTTTTTCTTGATCCACAATTCAGTTTGCCCTGAGGATGATTAACATTATAATGGAAGAAAGGCAAAGTCTAGATTCAGCATTATTTCCAAAATCATTCTTTACTCATTCGGCATTGATTTTGGACTTGACATTATTCCAATCATAATGGTCTGAAGTTGTGAGACTTATTTGGAAACTAAATCGATACATATGGAGTAATTCAATAGATATATAGATATTAGATGAATATATATGGAATAAATAGATAACTAAATAGTATTCTTGGGCAAAAGAAATCAAAGGACAGGTCATACCAGAGCTCCTAGAACCTATTTGTAGTCTACTCATGGCACCCTCGACAATAGAGGAAACTTCACACTTCTTTGGTCCAGCGGCGTCGGACTACTGATGTGGCTGCTAGACCAATATCCTGCAAATCTTTTGCTCAACTTTAATTGACATGCAATAAATAAGTAGACAGATAGAGAGTTAGTGTTAGATAGACAAATCTTACTGGAGTACACAGCGCTGAATTTATTAAGAGGTGCACACCGCACACCACACCACATTTATTTAATGAATTCGGCACATGCCGTGTGCTTCCGTGCCAGGTATATTACTATAGTCAGAGCCTGGCGTAGCATTTCTGGTATACAAACTCTGGCATTTTTTATTAATTTGACTGTGAATGTGGCCACACCCCATCCTGGGCCAGCTCCACGCATTTTAACGCAGCCTACTCAAGCTGGCCTGACAATGCCAAAAGTCTCAAATCTTTTGCACAATGCCCCATTGTAAAAAAAAAAAAAATGTTCAACTTTTCAAAGCTTTTACAGCACTTATCTGGTGTAATTGCTTCAATGAATTAGCCCTGAAATATTTAGTACAGCTACTTTATTCCATCAAGCTCAATAATAAAAGTATGTTAGTATTCACAATTTTTTTCCCCCAACAGTAATATATGATAAAAAAAATATAGCCCTTGGTTGACCCTACAATAAATTAAAAATGCCAGCTCAATAGTGTCATGAAATTTTATATTAGGTGAATAAATTAATTGACAGGTTGAATTGATCATAGACGAGATCTCGAGTATTTAGGTGCCTGGCTACAACCTATTTTTGTATCTCTATTCATTTAAAGGGGTTTTCCACTACTTTTTCACCCTCTTGCCATATATCATAGTTCTTCTAAACAATACCTTTTGTAATCTACTTTTATTGGATGTATAGCTTCTATGAGAGCATCTCAGCAGAGATCACATAGTACTGGATTGTTATGCAGATTCTTCTTCCTCCTCTGTTATGTCCGATACTTCCTTTTCCAGCACAGAAATCAGACAAAATGAAAGGAAGTTATCATTCAGCAGTAACAGCACTTTACTTTTGAAATGTAGATCGTAACATTTCACCAGCAAAGGGTTTAGGTAATCCAATTACTGACTTGGACAGCTTAATTGGGGCAAAATTTGCATAAAAAATACAGTGACAGGGCTCTACTGGCCATCTGACAATTGGCAATTGGGCTGGTACCCACCCTGGCCTGCTCTGACCCATGGCATCTCCCAATATCCTTAGCAGCACAAGGTGGAGAAGGAAGGGGGTGAGCTATGTGCTGGATCACAGGCAATTGCATTGCATTATGGAACTTGTAGTAATAGAGTACAGTAAGCCTGGTGTGAGGAAGGGATGGATGTAAACATCAGAGCTGCTGCTGGGATAAAAGGTTTATATTACTATAAGAGTATGGATTCATTTCGTGGCACATAATAGCCCAATTAATGAATAAAAAATGAAATGAGTTAAGGTAGTGGATAACTTCTTTAAACATATGCATGTTCTGCCAATCTATGCTTACATGTCTATGGATGAGTGTAAAAGGCTATTTGGAGGACAAAAGGGCATTGAGCCAAACGTTTTTTGTTAATGTGGTTCTCCAATATATAATATTTGTCTGCCTATCTTTAGGATGTCTGACAATCAATAAGGAACTTCAACTAAACTGCTCTAAACAATATGGAGCTCCACATTAATCAAACATTTAAGCTCCAGAAATGCAAATACACCAAACAAAATGACATAGGAGGAATTAAAGGCCAGTGTCTCTTATGCCAGTATTAATGAAGGGTCATTGGAATACGGAGTGTCAAATTCATTAAGAGTAGCATGCCGCTTAATGACTTTGATGCTTTTTGTAAGTGGCAAGCACTTTTGTTGCATCTGGTCAGACATGCTTATAATATTAAAATATTTATTCATTTCTATAGCGCTAATAATTCCACAGCGCTTTACATACAGTACAGACCAAACCTTTGGACACACCTTCTCATTCAGAGAGTTTTGAAAATTGTAGATTCACATTGAAGGCATCAAAACTATGAATTAACACATGTGGAATGAAGTACTTAACAAAAATGTGTGAATCAACTGAAAATATGGCTTATATTCTAGGTTCTTCAAAGTAGCCACCTTTTGCTTTGATTACTGCTTTGCACACTCTTGGCATTCTCTTGATGAGCTTGAAGAGGTAGTCACCGAACATGGTTTTCACTTCACAGGTGTGCCCTGTCAGGTTTAATAAGTGGGATTTCTTGCCTTATAAATGGGATTGGGACCATCAGTTGTGTTATGCAGAAGTCTGGTGGATACACAGCTGATATTCCTACTGAATAGACTATTAGAATTTGTATTATGGCAAGAAAAAAAGCAGCTAAGTAAAGAAAAATTAGTGGTCATCATTACTTTAAGAAATGAAGGTCAGTCAGTCCAAAATATTGGGAAAACGTTGAAAGAGTCCCTAAGTGCAGTGGCAAAAACCATCAAATGCTACAAAGAAACTGGCTCACATGAGGACCACCCCAGGAAAGGAAGACCAAGAGTCACCTCTGCTGCGGAGGATAAGTTTATCCGAGTCACCAGCCTCAGAAATCGCAGGTTACCAGCATCTCAGATTAGAGACCAGGTCAATGCCATACAGAATTCTAGCAGCAGACACATCTCTAGAACAACTGTTAAGAGGAGACTTTGTGCAGCAGGCCTTCATGGTAAAATAGCTGCTTGGAAACCACTGCTAAGGACAGGCAACAAGCAGAAGAGACTTGTTTGGGCTAAAGAACACAAAGAATGGACATTAGACCAGTGAACATCTGTGCTTTAGTCGGCTAAGTCCAAATTTGAGATCTTTGGATCCAACCATCATGTCTTTGTTTAACGCAGAAAAGGTGAACGGATGGACTCTACATGCCTGGTTCCCACCGTGAAGCATGGAGGAGGAGGTGTGATAGTGTGGGGGTGCTTTGCTGGTGACACTGTTGAGGATTTATCAAAATTGAAGGCATACTGAACCAGCATGGCTACCACAGCATCTTGCAGTGGCATGCTATTCCATCCGGTTTGCGTTTAGTTGGACCATCATTTATTTTTCAACAGAACAATGACCCTAAACACACCTCCAGGCTGTGTAAGGGCTATTTGACTAAGAAGGAGAGTAATTGGGTGCTACGCCAGATGACCTGGCCTCCACAGTCACCAGACCTGAACCCAATCGAGATGGTTTGGGGTGAGCTGGACCGCAGAGTGAAGGCAAAAGGGCCAACAAGTGCTAAGCATCTCTGGGAACTCCTTCAAGACTGTTGGAAGACCATTTCCGGTGATTACCTCTTGAAGCTTGTCAAGAGAATGCCAAGAGTGTGCAAAGCAGTAAGCAAAGCAAAAGGTGGCTACTTTGAAGAACCTAGAATATAAGAGATATTTTAAGTTGTTTCACACCTTTTTTTTAAGTATTTCATTCCACATGTGTTAATTCATAGTTTTGATGCTTTCAATCTAAATCTACAATTTTCAGAGTCATGAAAATAAAGAAAACTCTTTGCATGAGAAGGTGTGTCCAAACTTTTGGTCTGTACTGTACATTGGCAACACTGTCCCCATGGGGGCTCACAATCTAAATTCTCTATCAGTATGCTTTTGGAGTATGGGAAGAAACTGGAGGAAACCCACACAAACACAGGTAGAACAGACAAACTCCTTGCAGATGTTGTTCTTGGTGGGATTTGAACCCAGGATCCCAGCGTTGCAAGACTGCAGTGCTAACCACTGAGCCACCGTGCCTCCCTGAACATGCTTGTTCAGTTAGGGACTGGAGTCGCATTTCTGGAAAAAAAATGTAGACATTTTTGTAAAATATGATAGGTAAATGTAACAATGTCCTGCACCCCCCCAGCTTCTACCAAACTCTGCCCATTTTGGCAGGTATTTTTAATCTGGCGTGAAAACCCCAAAATCTGCAAACCTTTATGTGTATTTTACCAGTTTTTTGGTGAAAACACTTTGGTGAATTGCCCCATTAATCTTTGAATATGAATGTCCCATCAGAAACATAAATTAAATATTATAGAAAATATATAAAAAAAATCCTACTATTGTATTTTGCATATAGGAAGGTAAGGGTGACTTTGTATTATTAATAGGGATGATCGAATATCTCAAATATTCGGCTTTGCAAATATTTGCCGAATAGGTCGCTGCTATTTGACTATTCGCGAATATTCGATGCACGATGTAAGTCTTTGGGAAACCTGAATAACAACTATTCGGAACTATTCGGGCTTCCAATAGACTTACATTGATCATCGAATATTTGCATAGTGGCGAGTTATTCGTCAGATATTTGCGAATCCGAATATTTGAGGTATTCGATCATCCCTAATTTTTTAATATGGAGTCAACCTGCCAAAATTTACTTGATGATTTAACTACACCAATAAGGATTGATATGAAGTGGCAGTCCAGTCTGATACAAAATTTATCACCGTAATTGTAATTCACATGGGTACAACATTTTAATTATGATAATATGCCCATAATTGCAAACACGTTAAGCATAAAATGCAAAAAACTTCCTCTTGCAGATCGTGTTTGAAACAAAATAAATGACCGCGAGAAAATAGGTTAATAAGCCACATTTGTTAAATGCTTTCCCTTGTCTTGGAGGCCTTGGCAGTTAATGCAGTTTCCCTTTATTTGCAGCTTCTGTCATCACTGCTGCACATGACTGATGTAGCTGCCTCAACTGCTTTGTAACATGACAGTGACATAGATAAACAGCTTATAGATTCAGTCCTATTGAAAGTAATGGACATGATTCAGGGGACCAGAACACTTCAAGTTTTTAATCATAATTTCTTAAACATTTCCCATATTAAAATGTAGCAAAACTTGTTGCAATTTACAGGCTGTCTTGTAACAAATCAAAATAAAATTAAGAAAAAAGTAACTTATCAGCATTTAATCTGATAGCATCAACCTATTTTTTGGTACAGTATTAAAAATCTATTTTTTCTAACCCTTTAAATGTAACTATCTAATATTAATATCTACATTAAAAAAAAAGACGTTTGGGTGTTGATATAAGTAACCAAACTATTCTACCTATTTGTTAAATTATTAATTTTTTGCATTATGGATAAAAGTCTTGTGGGTAGAGATGAGCAATCCTGCAAAGGATCAGATAGGTTAAAGAGCGTCGATTCCGCCTTAGATCGTGATCGGATCATTGATCCTAGCTGATCTGATCATCAATCCTACTCGAACCCATTAAAATCAATGGGAGGCAAAAGTGAGGTGTTGTAAAATGGTGTAGGGTGCTGTAAAAGAAAGAAAATAAAAAAATGGTTAAAGCAGTACAGACTTACCGACTCTCCAGGCGGCTGCAGCACTACTTCCGGGTCCGATTAATTATCGCTAATGCATATTCACTGCTTTCCCCTTCCACAGGCGTCTCTGATTGGCTGCCGTTGGACCATGCCCTACCCTCTGAGACAGCATCTGTGATTGGTTAGTAATGGGGGGTCTCATGGACCCCTACCTCTCACTAATCCAGAGCTTAGTGTCAGCTGTGGGCTGATATTTAATCCCTATTACCCCAATTGCCACTACTATACCAGGGCAATCAGGAAGAGCCAGGTAAAGTTCTCACCTATGCTGTCGGGCTTTAGCTTGGCTAAATATCAAAATTGGGGACCCAAATGGGGATTTTGAAATTATTTATTTAAATAATTAAAATAAAAAGTTGCATACGGTTACTCTTGTTTTGATAGACAGCCAAGCATGGCTGGGAGCGTTATCTATGCTGAGTATCATAATATGGGGGAGGCTACACCAGTTGTTTCATTTATTTACTTATCACTAGTATAAGGGCACAGCATGTGTGATTCCAACCAATCACAGATGCTGTCTCAGAGGGTGGGAGTGTGGTTCAATGGAAGCCAATCACAGATGGCAGTAGAAGGGGAAAGCAGTGAATATATATGAGGGATAATTATCGGCAGCAGCACTGCAGCCACAGAGACACTGTAAGTAAGTACTGCTTTAACCCTTTTGCTTGATTTTTTTTTACAGTGGCCAATCACAGCCACGCCAATACTTGAAATGGCTGTGATGGGCAAGGAGAGGATGGTTTTTGCCATTCCATCATTTACAAATCCTTGGAAGATTGCTGACTTTTGTGGTAAATGCTCGGATGTCTGCTCCTTTTCTGATCCAGCCAAAGATCGTATGATTTTTAACATTTTCCGATCTTTGCTGATCAGCATTGCTCATCTCTATTTTTTGGTCTCACATAGCTGATTGATAGGTCAGCGGCCATGTATCATAGCAAACAACGTGTCTGTCAGCCAGGGGAGGATGCTGCTTGTTCAGGAACATTATGGAGGCTATGAAGCTGTAAGTGCATCATCACACCCCTATGCACTTCCAACCAAAATTAACTTAAAACTTTTGTGCTGCTAAAGCAGTACTTTGTGGTCGTAAAAGAATTGACTGATTTTATTCGATAATGAACTACACAGTAATATTGATCGTTTGGGGGTTGAAAGTTTCCTTTAATCAAGTATTTATCTGTTTTTTGTTGCATATTGAAAAACTGATAAAAACACTAATGGTAACAACTGTTACTAGACAAACACTGATTAAAATTGAACATTTTACATACAATAAGAATCACTGAAAATCTTTGACATTTGAATGAGAACTTGCTTGCTCATTACGTCTATGCAATTTTTGTTTCTCTTTCTGATATTTTTTACATCACTATGTTAGATGTAGAATTCCTAATCATTACATCTAGCGTAGCTGCATGCAGCCAGCATTTTATTGTTTGTAACTCTTTTTAGGCATGGAAAATGTTATCATAATGAAATAAAAGTATATTGACAACTCGCGGACCGCCCAGTGACTTAACACATCGGAGCGGTCCGCATACCACTCTGCAAGGACGTTTTTGAATGTCATCACTGAGTAAGCGGCGGCACAATCTCAGTGGCAGCCGGACTCTCTATAGAGATGGCAAAGATGGTTTATTATTAGTGAAATGCTTAAGTGCTTGTCACTCGAATTGAGCAGGTTGGATGCTCAGATGGGCTCAATTCGAGTAACGAGTATAATGGAAGTAAATGGGAAATTTGAGCATTTTTCCAACAGACCCCGCAGAGTCCCGAAAATCACTGAATTGGATGGACACAGGACTCTAATGGAATGGGAGCAGCATGGGGAAGATGTCTGGACACTTCTGAGGTTGGTATGGGGAACAATGTTGTAAGAGTATTACACCATTTTTACAGAGTAGCAGTAAAACATAGAAAACCGAACCTAAAATGGATTTTACAGGAAAAAATGTTAGGAAACATTCTTTCCTATATAAGACAAATTAAAATAGTGAGAAAAAAAATGCCTCCTCCACCCCTTAGGCTATGTTCATATGTAGCATTTTTGTACTTCATTTCTTTCAATGGTGAAAAAAACACCGCAAAAACTCAACAAAAATGCTGAAAGAATTGACATGCTGCTTCTTTGAACAGTGCCATAGGTTTCCATTTCAGTCAGGAAAAAAATAATAATTGTGTGCATTACATATATGAAATCTCTTAGCTTTTTCTGGTACTGTAAAAATCAGTTACGTACAGCAACAAGAGAGCAGCAGCTTTAACCTGCCCAGGCCAAAGGATCCAATGCACTGACAGGATGCAGCAAAGTCCTCCAATAAAGATGCAGGCAACAGGTGCAAAACACTAATGGGGCAACCACTCACAAACTACCAATGCATGGAGGTAGTGACTGCTTGGTGATAAAATTGCACAGAAAATAGTCCTATTTTTTACAGGATGCAGCCAGGCCCTTTAATGTAGGCCTTGTAAACGGGGGTCTCCATTCCTGTGTAGCACACTTATATAGTGCTGGGCAGCCCGCCTAGTCTAATAGTATAGGGTAACTAATAGGCTGCTAGCCAGACACTGTGTGAATGGCGCCCCATACAAGTCTACTCTCCATCTTCTCTTTCTTCTCCCTGAACAGATGAGAAACTAATTTTAGTAGTACCCTTTGTAGCACAGGTCAGCATGCAAAGCTTCCTTTTTAATTGTGAGCAGGGAGTATTTCAATAGACACAGCAGCAAGATGGTTATGCTGATTATGGTGTCATCAGCAATCACCATCTTGGTTGATTCCTCAAAGTTTTGGAAATCTACACAGATGTGAGACATCCATAGCCACTTACTGGTTCTTGTGTGCAGAGGCTTACCAGAATACTGATGTACATGTTGAAGCTTGAATTCAACTACTGCCCTCTGCTACTCACAAAGTCTTGCCAATATACATAATGTTGAGATCCAGCATGTGGCAGGTTGCAAATCGATTGGTGAGGTGGCACTTGCAAGCCCTGCTGCATCACTGCCATACCATTTGCAGTTGTAGCTAACTTGCAGAAATGGGCGCATATGTAGCATACCTTGACAACTAGCTCAGGCAAATCTTGGTAGGTTTTCAGAAACCACTGAACCACTAAGTTGAGCACCTGGGTGAGGCATGTTAAATATGGTGCTTTGCCAAGCTTCTTAGCTGCAACAAGGTTATAGGCATTATCACAATTGACCATGCCTGTTTGGAGGCTCAGCAGAGAGAGGCACAGTTCATTCTTGTCTGTTAGACCTTTCAACAACTCTGCGGCCGTGTACTGTTTGTCACCTAAAGATTTGAGTTTCTGCAAAGTCTGTTGCTGCTTCACTGAAGCAGTGCTGTGGTGCTTCCAGCAAGCGACTTATATAGACAAAAATTTGGAGATGGAAGATGAAGAGTAGGAAGGGGTGCAGAAAGCTATGTAGGAGGTGGGGATAGCCGTAATGGAACTGGGGCCCGAAATTCTAGGTGTCGGTTGCACATGTGCAGTCCCAGTGTTCGACTCAGTCCCGGACTCCACAAGGTTTACTTGGTGTTCTGTCAGGAAAATGGAGTGTCCCTTGTCACAAGCATTTGTCCACATGTTGGTAGTTAAGTGGAACTTCCCAGTAATTGTGTTGGTAAGGGAACAGGTGATGTTATGGGACACGTGCTTGTGTAAGGTGGAGACGGCACTCAGAGTGAAATAGTGAAGGCTGTTGACAGAGTACCGAGGGATGGCCACCGCCATCAGGTTGAGGAAAGCCTCAGTGTTACCAAACCTAAACGGCAAAATTTCCAAGGCAAGAAGTCTGGAATTGTGCCCATTTAGTGTTTGGGCCTGTGGGTGGCTGGCTGGATATTTTGGCTTGCATGCCAAGGCCTGGGTTAGAGACAGCTGAACACTGCACTGTGACAAGAAAGAGTGGACATAGTTGCTGATGGCCAATACGAATGTACAACAACAGGTGCAGGGCATGAAGCATCTGCGCCTGCATTCTGGACAGGGGATTGGCAAGCATGTACGAAAGGGAAGAGGCAGTGATGTCACCTGCAGACACTGATTGTGGACACAAGCATTTGGCTCACCTAGTCAGCTGCTTGGACGACATATGCCTGAGCATGTTGGTGGTGGTCAGACTGGTAGTGGTCATGCCCCTGCTGATCTTGGTACTGCAAAGGTTGCAAATCACCATTTTCTTGTCATTGCGTTATCTTGAAACAAGCACCAGACTGTGAAATACCTAATCCTTGGCAAGGAAAATGATCACTTGTGGGTTCTCTGGTGAAAAATTGCCAGCATTCTCCCTCTGGCCACACAACTGGTCTTCCATCACGATGGGCCCAGGATGCGGCCATATATAGCAGGATGGGGACATATGTACCAGTATGGGCCCAGGATAGGGACATATGTACTAGGATGGGACTACATATATACCAGGATGGGGACATATATACCAGGATGGGTCAGGATCGGGACATAGATACCAGAATGGGCACATATATATTAGAAGGGGTACATACATACCAGTATGGGGAAATACATTCCAGGATGAGCCCAGGATGTGGACATATAAACCAGGATGGGAACCAAAATGAGGACATATATACCAGGATGTGCCCAGGATGGGGACATGTATACCAGGCGGAGGACATATATACTAGGATGGGGCCATGGATGATGGACAGATATACTAAGATAGGAGAATTATATAACAGGATGGGGGACATATGTATGATGAGGGACATATAAACCATAATGGGGTCATATATGCCAGGATGGGGACATAGATACCAGAATGGGAGACATATATAGCAGAATGGGAGACATATATACCAGGATAGGGACAAATATACCAGTATGAGGACAAATATACCAGGATGGGGGACATATCTACCAGGATGGAGGACTTTATTATCAGAAATTAGAAGAGGATGGGAGACATTAGGACAGGATGGGGGACATTACTACAGAAAAAAGAGGGAGTGGGGGCAACTCGTATGTCTTTATAGAATTTAGAATGCTACCATGACATCATACGTCTGACCAATATGCGGGAAGGGGGGGTGGAGCAGGCCCAAACTGTGCAATGGGGTTCATTGGAATCTAGTTTTGCCACTGCTGGTATTTATATTGTCAAATGTTTCTATAGTAGTAGATTGCACTGCGGTACAATTACAAACATTTAAAATTTGTTGGGACGAATACATTTTTTTATGCAAAACTCAATATTTACAACGTTATACCTTAAGTCGTTATTGGACAGGACAATATTTGTGCGTTAAATCGCAATATCATTCTTAAGACAGCGATAATCAAAATGTGTAATACTTGCTAGCAATCGTAATACTGTTCAACTTGCTTAAAAAGTATCGCTTGTAGGCATTAAATTTCACCATGGAATAAGTCACTTATAAACTGTCATACGTGCTTTTAAGAATGGCTATCGACTTTACACCAGCGATCTTTCGAGCGAACATTTGCTTTTCTAATAATGTGCTTGTACGCACAATAGCGACATGATAAGTTTAGCTCGTCAATCTTTACAAAATTATACTGTCTAATAACACCTTTCATAGTTACATACGGTAGATTGAAAAAAGACCTAGGTCCATCTAGTTCAACCTCCTCCACCAATTATGCTTTTTGTCATTGAGTCATTTATAACCGACAATGTTGTGTGTACTGAGGAAGTCATCCAGCCCTTTTTAAAATTTGTTATAATGTTAGCCATTACTACCTATTGTGGTAGGGCATTCTGCAACCTGTCTGCTTTAACTGTAAAAAAACCTTCAAACCCTTGTTAAAAAAAAACCTTTAGTTTTCAAGAGTACTGCAATTTGCCTAGGCATGCTAGGTATCAGCTTCTGGGACAAATCTTGACTGATTGCAACCCATTTTTGCCTAATCAGTGCTTGAAGTTTATCACAATTTTTGTGTTTTTGTTTTCACAACCTACTTTTTGAGGATTAATCACATGTTCTCAATGGGATTGAGATCTGGGTATTCTTTAGGCCATGGAGCCAAAATGTAATGCTTTGTTGATGAACCCACTTAGTTATCACTTTTACCTTGTGACGTGGTCCTCCATCATCCTGTAAAAAGCATTGTTCATCACCAAAGTTCTTCTGGATCATAGAGAGAAGTTGATTTTTGAAGGATATTTAGATTCAATTCTAAATTAATGGCAATGCTTTTATGCAAAATTGTGAGCTCATTCTCTTGGATAAAAAACAACCCTACACATGCATTGTCTCAGGTTGCTTCACTGATAGCATGATACTAGGACTTGAGGAAGTGTTCACCTTTTCTTGTCTGGACAACTATTCTTCCAGTTGTACTAAAGAGAATGAAGGGGGCTTCACCAAAGAAATTCACTTCATCCCAGTCCTATTGCATACAATCCCTGTACTAGCTGCAAAATGTCAGTCTGTCTTTGATGTTTTTCTTGGAGAGAAGTGGTTTCTTTGCTGCCCATCATGAAACCAGGCCAGCCTCCAAAAACCTTTGCCACTATGTGTGCAGATGCACAAGAGTAGAAATCCAGCAACCAACCTTCTTAAAAAATACAAATCTTTAGTCCAATTTTTTTTCCTTTTACAATAGATCCATAGATGGTAGCATAAATATTCCAGAGAAAAAGAGATGAGAACAGAAACAAACGCGTTTTGGACGATATTCAGATAAATAAGGAATAACATCCGAAACGCGTTTGGGTCTGTTCTCATCTCTTTTTCTCTGGAATATTTATGCTACCATCTGTGGATCTGTTTTAAAAGAAAAAATATTATTGGAATAAAGATTTATATTTTTTAAGAAGGTCGGTTGCTGGATATCTACTCTTTTGAATCTTTCCCTGGTAGCAATACAGCATCTGTGTAGTGGACCTTCAGTGGGAGAGGTGAGCTGAAAACCTTTCTTTTCTATGTGTGAAGATGCACTGACACCTGCCTGTTACTATTCTTGAGCAAGCTCTAGTCTGGTGTTGAACTAATCCCTCAGCTGAATCGTCTTTAGGAGACTGTTCCTACACTTGCTGAATTTTCTTGGGTTCCTTAAAGCCTTAAGCCCGCTTTACATGCTACAATATATTTTACGATGTGTCGGCGGGGTCACGTCGTAAATGACGCACATCCGGCATCGTAAGGTACATTGTGGTGTGTGTCAGGTACGTGCGATTGCGTTTGAACGGTAAAACGTTCATCGCATACACGTCATTGAATCCTGACGAATTGCACGTCGGGTTGTTCAATGTTCCCGAGGTAGCACACATCGCAGTGTGTGACACCCCGGGAACATTGAACAGATCTTACCTGCCTCCCGCGGCTCCCGATGACAATGTGGAAGGAAAGAGGTGGGCTCATCTCCGCCCCTCCGCTTCTATTGGCCGGCTGCCGCGTGACTTCGATGTGACACCGAACGTCCCTCTAACTCCAGGAAGTGGACGTTCGCCACCCACATCGAGGTCGTATGGACGGGTAAGTATGTGTGACGGGGGTTAATCGTTTGTGTGGCACGTTCAACAAATTGAACGTGCCACACATACGATTGGGGCGTTGCAAATCGCATACGATATCGTATGCTAAATTGCAACGTCTAAAGCAGGCTTTATTCACAGAAATTGAACATCTCTCTTTGAAGTTCTTGATAATAAAAAAAATTAGTTGATTTGGGGTCAATTTACAGGCAACAATGCCCTAGATGATAAAGCCCTTCTGATTCAAAGCAAAGACGACTCCTTGTGGTTCCTTGGTGGTAACCATGCTTAATAGAAAAAGACAATAAATTCATGTATGAGTCTCTTCTAATGCAACCATTAGTTGCTCTTATAGTTTAATCAGCATGATGGAATGATATCTGCTACTTTATCCTCATTATCACTTTCTCCTTAGGTAACAAGATCACAGAAAAGAGGTAAAGTTTGCTAATTCCTTCATACAACTTACTAAAAGCAATGTTCTAATAAAACATTATTGGAAAAAAAATGTTTGGCCTTTTAGCCTTTAACAATAGAACAAAAATGTCAAAGTTTAGAAACAATAATAGTCTGTTATCAATGGCATTCTAAAACGTCTGAATCTTTTACTGGAAACCAATAAGGTACAATCAAAGGGGACACTGCGGTGATGCACTTTAACGTAAGACAACGGGATTAAGTCGGAAATGGAGACCTTTTAATATATTTCACTTGTTAGATTTTGAACACCCCCAGTCGTATTTCAAACTTTTGTTTCTGTGACATTTTGTAATCATTTTCTGTTCTGCCTCAGTACACTTTAATTGATTTTAAACATTGCACATTGTGTGACTTGCTTTCCCAATGTCAAAGATTAACTCTTAAGTAACACATCTGAATAAGAGGAAATCATTACAATTATTGAGGTCGTTAAAGAAAATAAAAAACATTACATATATATATACATATGCTAAACTGTATAGCTTCATAAACTCCGAAAAAGGGGAAAATTTATTATTGCATTAATGCATTTTGGGCTTTATTCACATTACATTTACAGTTTCGATTTGACATAAATTATGTTATTGAAGTAAACTCTCTACATGCCAGATGGTAGCCACAAGAGTGTATACTGTTTTTTTAATTTTTTTTTATTATGGGGGTTTATGAGCAAAGTATGCATCTGAAAGTCATACATTTTGGATTGGAAGTCTCTGTGTGGCTCACATATTTTCTAATAGGTCCATCAAACTCAGGCCCGGACTGACAGGCGAGAGGGGCGGGACTTCTCCCGGTGGGCTGGCCGGTGGAGGGGTGGGGGGCCGCCCCCGCCTCTCCCGCACTGCTTGCTGTTTAAAATTATTTTGTGGCTGCCGCCACCCGCCGGCCGCCACTATAGCGGCGGGGTCCGGTGAGCGGCCCCCGCCGCCAATTTTCAATGCTGCTGGCTGCCGCCGGTATTATACTGCCAGTGCGCCACCACTGACGTCACTGGTCGCAGTCGCACAGCATCACTCACACAGTCTCTCACTCTCTCAGACCTGCTGCTGCGCTGCGGCCCGGCTGTGACGAAATCAGCCGGCGCCCAGCGCGTTTTTTGTAGGCGGAGAGTGAGAGCAGCTGCAGCACACACATCTCTCTCTCTCCCTCCCACGAACCGGCAAAACACGGGCGGACACCGGCGGCGTGACCCCACCGGCCGGGACTGGCACTTGTCCCCGAGGAGCCCTGGCTGTCTCGCTCCCTCCCTGTGTGCGCAGTGGCAGAGTGGAGGAGGCTGGAGCTGACCTGGCTGAGAAGACACCCGGCAGCCAGCGGACACTGGAATCTCTGTCCCGCTCCATCAGGCTCCTGAGCACAGCAGTAAGGCAACTCGCCAACATCTGGACTGGGGCTGCAGGGATGGGGAGGGGTGAGGGTGGCAGGTGGCACTGCTGGGGCCTGCCTGGGGGCCTGTATAACCCCTGCTGGGAGGCTGCCTGCTTGTATATAACCCCTGCTGGGGGGCCTGTATAATCCCTGCTGGGGGGCTGCCCGTATAACCCCTGCTGGGGGGCTGCCTGCTTGTATATAATCCCTGCTGTTTTTTGTGTTCCAAAACCAGTAGTGACTCCAAAACCCAGAACAGGAGTCAATCTTTCAATTATAGTTTTTCTCTGCAAGGTTCACTCCTGGTTTTGGCACACAAAAACTGATCGGATCTGATCAGGAAAAAACTGAAGTGTGAACATAGCCTAACTTAGGTTACACAAAGCAATTATATTTCATTATTTCATTCACAGCTTGCTTTTACTGCTGTGAAATGGATCCAAACACTGCCAAAAAAAGGAAAGGTGGCGCAGAGAAGGTCAGGGAAAAAAGGAAGAGGAGACTAGAAGCTGATGCTGCAAAATGTGCAAAGTTATCAAACTTGTTCTCACGTGGCACAACTGGTCAAGCCACAGCACAAACAGCTGCTAATCTGCCTCTTACAGAAACTGAAACTGAAATAACATCTCAAGAAGTAACTAGTTTAGATTCTTCTTCAAGTGATTCTGAACCAGAGGTTATATTAAATAGGGCGGCACTTGGAGATCCCTCTCCACCACGTACTGCATCTGAGCCAGTTGCATCGGTATCCAGTATTGTACATGTGGATTCAACTGCTCAATCTGTTGCTCCATGTTCCAATGTGTATCCACCATCAGATAGTGCTTCTTCCAGTGTGGAACCCACCTCTGGAGAAAGCATCAACTATTTTGCACGTCCTTCAAAAGTCCAATTGTCTTTATTTTTGAAATATCACCCTAAACAAGATACACAAGATCCTAATTTACAAAAAGCCTTCTTTCGCAAAGATGGAACAAACCAAAGATGGCTAACTTATGACACTGAAAACAAATTATTTTTTTGTACTGTCTGTCTGGCATTTTCAAAATCTTCTTCAACTGGTCCATTCATGTATGGGTTCAAAGATCGCAAGCACGTTCATCAAAGAATGGAAGAGCATGAGAAAAGTCAAAATCACAGAAGTAGTGCTGAAGCATATTTTCTAAAGGCAAGCAGTGCTGATATAGGGAGCCTTCTTCTTCAAAACCAAATGTCAATTCACCGAGAGCAAGTTTGAAAAAGAAGACAAGTACTTCATAGGGTGATAGACATAATAAAGGTGATTGGAAAATGTGGACTTAGCTACAGAGGGGATAAAGCGGAGGCAGCCTATACGTTCAAGGATGTAAGTTTAGATCATGGCAATTTTTTGGAACTAGTTCTACTGTTAGGCAAGTATGATGTCTGTTTGCAAGAACATGTAAATGAATGCATTGAAAAAAGCCAGCAGCAGCATTCCAAAGGTGCTAGGGGAAGAGGATCTCTAATAACGTTGCTGTCAAAAAACACTGTAAATGGAATCCTTGATGCCATCAAGCAACTTATTCAGAGTACTATTCAAAAAGAAGTTAGAAATGCTGGAATGTTCTCCATCCAAATTGACACATCACAAGATATAACATCAAAGGATCAGATGACCGTTATAATTCGGTATGTCATTAACCAAATTCATGAAAGGCTACTTGCAGTAGTTGACTGCAGATTAACCACCGGTGAAGCAATACACCAGCTTCTAATGAAAGTTCTCACTTCATGCAACATAGATGTGACTAAATGCATTGGAAATTCCACTGATAGAGCTGCTAATATGCAAGGGATTTACAATGGCTTTTCCACTTGGTTAACAACTGTCTCTCCTGGCCAAATACATGTGTGGTGTTATTCACATATCCTAAACCTAGTTTTGTTAGACACCACTAAGACTACTTTGCAAAGTGCATCATTATTTATGCTGCTCAATGATGTAGCAATGTTCATTAAAGACTCATATATTCGAATGAATTTGTGGGAGACCGTAAGCCAGGACCCTCTTCATCGCAAGCTTTCAACAATAGCTGAAACACGTTGGTGGTCAAAAGATGTTGCTTTGAAAAAGGTTTTTGGATCCTTTGGCAAGCCAGATTCTGCTTTATATGTCTACCTCATTGTCGTGCTTACAATTTTCCATACTTCAAGCAAGAATAATGCAGATGCTCGTGCAAAAGCGAAAGGATACTGTGACGGCCTTCTTCGATATCAAACGATCATTACAGCCCAAATTTTTCTACGCATATTTCAACTAACCACTCCATTATCTAAGTATCTACAAACATCGGGCACGGATATTTTAGCAGCTTATCGGATGGTGATGGACGTACAGGAGACTCTAAAAAGCTGTGCTAGATCATTTGATGATGTCAAAGAAGCTGCAAATAATTTTGTGAAATGGGCTAATGACCAGCTTCAGGAGAAATATGGAGAATTTAGCATTGAAATCGAAAATTCTATGCCTGAGAAAAGAATTAGAAGGAAAAAACGAATGGCAGGTGAAGTAGCGAAAGATGAGGTACATGCAAATGCAGTAACTGCATACGAGGTGGAAGTCCATAATGTAATCTTGGACGTTGTCACACAGAGCATGGAGAGACGTTTCTCAGCAAATGGGACAATATATACAGACTTTGCCTGCCTTGATCCAAGGAACTTTGAAAGCATAAGAGAAAATGGATTAAATAGTCCTGCTTTGGAAGAGACAAGCAAACTATTGATTACATTTGATGAGAGAGCAACACCCGAGAATCTTCGCAGTGAGCTGTACAGCCTGGCTTCGCACTGGGAGAAATTGAAGAAATCTCCATTAGAAGAATACAATATTAGAGTGGCAGTAGACACCAGTCCAGAAGATGAAAGCACTGATGACACCGAACTGGTGAATAAAACTTGCTCATCATGCAAGAACTGTTCTTTTTGTGTCTATCAGTTACTACAGCGCTACAATTTATTAACTGATGCTTATAACATCATTGGACAGGCATACAAATTTCTTCTAAGTCTCTCCATTACACAAGTTGCTTGTGAACGAATCTTCTCGACTTTGAAATTTATAAAGAATAGATTAAGAAATAGCATGAATCAGAATCATTTAGAATCTTTCATGCTAATGGCTACAGAAAAGGACATACTGATGAAACTTGATGGAGATGATATTATTGACAAACTGTCTGAAAAAAGCAATCTGTTGTCAAGTTTGTTGATGCCTTAAGTAATCTGATATCACCATTCCTTTTTGATTACATTAGAAAAAGGATGTGCAATACGGTACTTGTACGAAGTTCTCTTTTTTTTACTTTGACATTGACTTTAACTCAGGAATGGTGTGTACTACCGTATACAGGTACATCACCACAGGTTTATTTTTAGGGAATGAGGGTAACTTCCTATTGTTCTGAAGGAATGTGCAAAGTAGCTGGCATATAGGTCTTTACAGTATTTTGTATGTTAAGCTGGGTTTACACACTGCAACATCTCAAACGACATCGCTGTAACGTCACCGGTTTTGTGACGCAATAGCGATGTTGTTTGCGATGTTGCAGTGTGTGAATCATATCAGCGACCCGGCCCCTGCTGTGAAGTTGTAATCGTTACAAATCGTTCAGGACCATTCCTAGGTCCTTTGTTTCCCGCTGTGCAGCATGCATTGCTGGAAAGTTTCAGTGTGTGAAAGACTTTGCAGAGACTTTGTTAGCAACTTCCCTTTCAAAAGGCTGCTTATCAACGTCCCCAATGACTTGCTAGGTCGCTCTGCAGGTCCGGATCGCTGTTGAGTTGTTGACCAGGTTTGCCTGTTTGACAGCTCACCAGCGACTTAGCAGAGACTTAGGGAGGTCGCTGTTACGTCACAAAACCGATGACGTTACAGCGATGTCCTTTGCGATGTTGCAGTGTGTAAACCCAGCTTTACATTAGTGTTTGTTTAGTTGTATGGGTTTGCGTTTTTTGAGTTGCACTTAAATTCAGTTGCACTTACTTGAATTAAGCTACCGTAACGTGGCAGTATTGCAACAATTTATATGTTGTTTGTAACATAAATACTTCTAAGCTGTAAAAATACGTTTTCTACATCTAGAGAGCTTGGAACACACTAGTATCATGTTTAAAGTTTTATTCCATGGAAATAACTTTCCAGGTATTACGGTGTATAAAATTGCAAAACAGTCATAGAATACTGATGCAATTAATCAGTGTTTGGAGATGTTATTTATTTTTGCTTCATAAATAATTTGACTACATACATAAGCTTGAGTGTTTCGATGACTTGGAAGCATTGCACTTTTGTTTTTAAAGGGGCTGTCCACTATACAGACAATGCCTTCTCAATTACTATGTTGCCCTTTCTAAATGACAGACTGTTACCAACTCTGGTGGGGCACCTTTCCAGCTACATCGGCGCTGGGTCTCCTAGGGCTTGCATGACATGTCACATGAGCCCTGCAGCCAATCAGCAGCTGCTAATGGACTGCTGAACTTTTATCCAGAGAAAGAGCAGCAGCACATCTGCTTATCAGTTTCCATGGTGGGTGTGAAGCAGCCCATTGGCAACCACTTGTTAGCTGCAGGGCTGATGCAACATATTGTCATTCAAACCCCAGGTTACTCCATACCAAATTTGCTGAAACAGGGCCATCAGCAGAGGCGAGTATAGGTGAATATTATTTTACATGGGGTAATATATTAAGTGAGAATGGGATGTCTTGAGTAGTGGACAATCCTTGTATATTGCACATTTTTATGTCAATTTTTTTCTTTATGACATGCTGCACATATTTAATTGTTTTATTTTGCGAAGGATGATGTTAGTATATTCTATACGTTTAATAAAAAATATTTAAAACCATGACTCTTTTCTGTTATGGTAATTACACATATCTTTATGGAAAGTTCCAGCTACAGTACTGGTGCTGCATGCGTACAAGTATGTATTGCAGTGCTAAATTTACCACAATGCTAATGCAAATGGTTATTTTTTTGGAAAGCGATTTTTGCATGTGGGCTGCTTTGGTTTGAGTTCCAGGGCTGAATTTCAGTCCCAGTCCGGCCCTGATCAAACTGATACAATTAACACAATATGAAGTGAGTGCATTTAAGTTAATGGAAAAATGTATGCTGCTCGGTCCATGAGCTGCAAAAATCAGACACTGACTGTTATTGCAATCATACTTGTTTTACTCTGAAACACTGCAACATTTATGATAAAACATGCTTTGAAAAGCTAGCCATGGTCTACATATCTCATATGACTAGTCTGACACAGGTCCTCACGGCTTCTCTTCACCCGTCTAGCCTAATCTGACAGGTCTCTGGCTTTTTGTGTATATAGATAGAGACCTCAGTAAGTGGGAGCAGGTTGGATATAAGCCTCTGAGGGCCTGCCTCTTACTAGCCATCTGAGATGCATAGTCCATGTTCAGTTTTTCAAAGTAGGTTTTCTCTGAAATGCTACAGTATTTCAGAAAAAACATAGATGACTGCAATAACTCAGCCAGAGTCTGATTCATGGGGTTTGGGTGTCATGCTCACACCGCTGAGGATGAGGCGGCGAGTGTGGGGATGATGAGCGCATCCTAAGGCCAAAGGGACCACAGGAGGAACCCGGACCCACCCAGACAAGGTAAGGGCGGCATCCAGGTAGTGTGGCAACTGAACCAGGGCTGGGTGACTGCAGGACAGGGGTACAGGTGAGGTCAGACA
>NW_027444529.1:0-21612 GCF_048569485.1 Anomaloglossus baeobatrachus | reverse complement strand
TTTAAAATGGATTTGGAGCATGGAGACGATTATCTCGGGATTGCAAGATAACCAAACAAAACTTTTAGTGGATTTCTACTTATTTTATTAAATATCATCTCCACCAAACAGGACAAGCTTGCATCTGTTATAGTTTTGGAGAAAAATGTGTTCATTTCATGTATGCGCGAAATGCCTTAAAAATGGCTTTAAAATGGATTTGGAGCATGGAGACGATTATCTCGGGATTGCAAGATAACCAAACAAAACTTTTAGTGGATTTCTACTTATTTTATTAAATATCATCTCCACCAAACAGGACAAGCTTGCATCTGTTATAGTTTTGGAGAAAAATGTGTTCATTTCATGTATGCGCGAAATGCCTTAAAAATGGCTTTAAAATGGATTTGGAGCATGGAGACGATTATCTCGGGATTGCAAGATAACCAAACAAAACTTTTAGTGGATTTCTACTTATTTTATTAAATATCATCTCCACCAAACAGGACAAGCTTGCATCTGTTATAGTTTTGGAGAAAAATGTGTTCATTTCATGTATGCGCGAAATGCCTTAAAAATGGCTTTAAAATGGATTTGGAGCATGGAGACGATTATCTCGGGATTGCAAGATAACCAAACAAAACTTTTAGTGGATTTCTACTTATTTTATTAAATATCATCTCCACCAAACAGGACAAGCTTGCATCTGTTATAGTTTTGGAGAAAAATGTGTTCATTTCATGTATGCGCGAAATGCCTTAAAAATGGCTTTAAAATGGATTTGGAGCATGGAGACGATTATCTCGGGATTGCAAGATAACCAAACAAAACTTTTAGTGGATTTCTACTTATTTTATTAAATATCATCTCCACCAAACAGGACAAGCTTGCATCTGTTATAGTTTTGGAGAAAAATGTGTTCATTTCATGTATGCGCGAAATGCCTTAAAAATGGCTTTAAAATGGATTTGGAGCATGGAGACGATTATCTCGGGATTGCAAGATAACCAAACAAAACTTTTAGTGGATTTCTACTTATTTTATTAAATATCATCTCCACCAAACAGGACAAGCTTGCATCTGTTATAGTTTTGGAGAAAAATGTGTTCATTTCATGTATGCGCGAAATGCCTTAAAAATGGCTTTAAAATGGATTTGGAGCATGGAGACGATTATCTCGGGATTGCAAGATAACCAAACAAAACTTTTAGTGGATTTCTACTTATTTTATTAAATATCATCTCCACCAAACAGGACAAGCTTGCATCTGTTATAGTTTTGGAGAAAAATGTGTTCATTTCATGTATGCGCGAAATGCCTTAAAAATGGCTTTAAAATGGATTTGGAGCATGGAGACGATTATCTCGGGATTGCAAGATAACCAAACAAAACTTTTAGTGGATTTCTACTTATTTTATTAAATATCATCTCCACCAAACAGGACAAGCTTGCATCTGTTATAGTTTTGGAGAAAAATGTGTTCATTTCATGTATGCGCGAAATGCCTTAAAAATGGCTTTAAAATGGATTTGGAGCATGGAGACGATTATCTCGGGATTGCAAGATAACCAAACAAAACTTTTAGTGGATTTCTACTTATTTTATTAAATATCATCTCCACCAAACAGGACAAGCTTGCATCTGTTATAGTTTTGGAGAAAAATGTGTTCATTTCATGTATGCGCGAAATGCCTTAAAAATGGCTTTAAAATGGATTTGGAGCATGGAGACGATTATCTCGGGATTGCAAGATAACCAAACAAAACTTTTAGTGGATTTCTACTTATTTTATTAAATATCATCTCCACCAAACAGGACAAGCTTGCATCTGTTATAGTTTTGGAGAAAAATGTGTTCATTTCATGTATGCGCGAAATGCCTTAAAAATGGCTTTAAAATGGATTTGGAGCATGGAGACGATTATCTCGGGATTGCAAGATAACCAAACAAAACTTTTAGTGGATTTCTACTTATTTTATTAAATATCATCTCCACCAAACAGGACAAGCTTGCATCTGTTATAGTTTTGGAGAAAAATGTGTTCATTTCATGTATGCGCGAAATGCCTTAAAAATGGCTTTAAAATGGATTTGGAGCATGGAGACGATTATCTCGGGATTGCAAGATAACCAAACAAAACTTTTAGTGGATTTCTACTTATTTTATTAAATATCATCTCCACCAAACAGGACAAGCTTGCATCTGTTATAGTTTTGGAGAAAAATGTGTTCATTTCATGTATGCGCGAAATGCCTTAAAAATGGCTTTAAAATGGATTTGGAGCATGGAGACGATTATCTCGGGATTGCAAGATAACCAAACAAAACTTTTAGTGGATTTCTACTTATTTTATTAAATATCATCTCCACCAAACAGGACAAGCTTGCATCTGTTATAGTTTTGGAGAAAAATGTGTTCATTTCATGTATGCGCGAAATGCCTTAAAAATGGCTTTAAAATGGATTTGGAGCATGGAGACGATTATCTCGGGATTGCAAGATAACCAAACAAAACTTTTAGTGGATTTCTACTTATTTTATTAAATATCATCTCCACCAAACAGGACAAGCTTGCATCTGTTATAGTTTTGGAGAAAAATGTGTTCATTTCATGTATGCGCGAAATGCCTTAAAAATGGCTTTAAAATGGATTTGGAGCATGGAGACGATTATCTCGGGATTGCAAGATAACCAAACAAAACTTTTAGTGGATTTCTACTTATTTTATTAAATATCATCTCCACCAAACAGGACAAGCTTGCATCTGTTATAGTTTTGGAGAAAAATGTGTTCATTTCATGTATGCGCGAAATGCCTTAAAAATGGCTTTAAAATGGATTTGGAGCATGGAGACGATTATCTCGGGATTGCAAGATAACCAAACAAAACTTTTAGTGGATTTCTACTTATTTTATTAAATATCATCTCCACCAAACAGGACAAGCTTGCATCTGTTATAGTTTTGGAGAAAAATGTGTTCATTTCATGTATGCGCGAAATGCCTTAAAAATGGCTTTAAAATGGATTTGGAGCATGGAGACGATTATCTCGGGATTGCAAGATAACCAAACAAAACTTTTAGTGGATTTCTACTTATTTTATTAAATATCATCTCCACCAAACAGGACAAGCTTGCATCTGTTATAGTTTTGGAGAAAAATGTGTTCATTTCATGTATGCGCGAAATGCCTTAAAAATGGCTTTAAAATGGATTTGGAGCATGGAGACGATTATCTCGGGATTGCAAGATAACCAAACAAAACTTTTAGTGGATTTCTACTTATTTTATTAAATATCATCTCCACCAAACAGGACAAGCTTGCATCTGTTATAGTTTTGGAGAAAAATGTGTTCATTTCATGTATGCGCGAAATGCCTTAAAAATGGCTTTAAAATGGATTTGGAGCATGGAGACGATTATCTCGGGATTGCAAGATAACCAAACAAAACTTTTAGTGGATTTCTACTTATTTTATTAAATATCATCTCCACCAAACAGGACAAGCTTGCATCTGTTATAGTTTTGGAGAAAAATGTGTTCATTTCATGTATGCGCGAAATGCCTTAAAAATGGCTTTAAAATGGATTTGGAGCATGGAGACGATTATCTCGGGATTGCAAGATAACCAAACAAAACTTTTAGTGGATTTCTACTTATTTTATTAAATATCATCTCCACCAAACAGGACAAGCTTGCATCTGTTATAGTTTTGGAGAAAAATGTGTTCATTTCATGTATGCGCGAAATGCCTTAAAAATGGCTTTAAAATGGATTTGGAGCATGGAGACGATTATCTCGGGATTGCAAGATAACCAAACAAAACTTTTAGTGGATTTCTACTTATTTTATTAAATATCATCTCCACCAAACAGGACAAGCTTGCATCTGTTATAGTTTTGGAGAAAAATGTGTTCATTTCATGTATGCGCGAAATGCCTTAAAAATGGCTTTAAAATGGATTTGGAGCATGGAGACGATTATCTCGGGATTGCAAGATAACCAAACAAAACTTTTAGTGGATTTCTACTTATTTTATTAAATATCATCTCCACCAAACAGGACAAGCTTGCATCTGTTATAGTTTTGGAGAAAAATGTGTTCATTTCATGTATGCGCGAAATGCCTTAAAAATGGCTTTAAAATGGATTTGGAGCATGGAGACGATTATCTCGGGATTGCAAGATAACCAAACAAAACTTTTAGTGGATTTCTACTTATTTTATTAAATATCATCTCCACCAAACAGGACAAGCTTGCATCTGTTATAGTTTTGGAGAAAAATGTGTTCATTTCATGTATGCGCGAAATGCCTTAAAAATGGCTTTAAAATGGATTTGGAGCATGGAGACGATTATCTCGGGATTGCAAGATAACCAAACAAAACTTTTAGTGGATTTCTACTTATTTTATTAAATATCATCTCCACCAAACAGGACAAGCTTGCATCTGTTATAGTTTTGGAGAAAAATGTGTTCATTTCATGTATGCGCGAAATGCCTTAAAAATGGCTTTAAAATGGATTTGGAGCATGGAGACGATTATCTCGGGATTGCAAGATAACCAAACAAAACTTTTAGTGGATTTCTACTTATTTTATTAAATATCATCTCCACCAAACAGGACAAGCTTGCATCTGTTATAGTTTTGGAGAAAAATGTGTTCATTTCATGTATGCGCGAAATGCCTTAAAAATGGCTTTAAAATGGATTTGGAGCATGGAGACGATTATCTCGGGATTGCAAGATAACCAAACAAAACTTTTAGTGGATTTCTACTTATTTTATTAAATATCATCTCCACCAAACAGGACAAGCTTGCATCTGTTATAGTTTTGGAGAAAAATGTGTTCATTTCATGTATGCGCGAAATGCCTTAAAAATGGCTTTAAAATGGATTTGGAGCATGGAGACGATTATCTCGGGATTGCAAGATAACCAAACAAAACTTTTAGTGGATTTCTACTTATTTTATTAAATATCATCTCCACCAAACAGGACAAGCTTGCATCTGTTATAGTTTTGGAGAAAAATGTGTTCATTTCATGTATGCGCGAAATGCCTTAAAAATGGCTTTAAAATGGATTTGGAGCAGTGGAGACGATTATCTCGGGATTGCAAGATAACCAAACAAAACTTTTAGTGGATTTCTACTTATTTTATTAAATATCATCTCCACCAAACAGGACAAGCTTGCATCTGTTATAGTTTTGGAGAAAAATGTGTTCATTTCATGTATGCGCGAAATGCCTTAAAAATGGCTTTAAAATGGATTTGGAGCGTGGAGACGATTATCTCGGGATTGCAAGATAACCAAACAAAACTTTTAGTGGATTTCTACTTATTTTATTAAATATCATCTCCACCAAACAGGACAAGCTTGCATCTGTTATAGTTTTGGAGAAAAATGTGTTCATTTCATGTATGCGCGAAATGCCTTAAAAATGGCTTTAAAATGGATTTGGAGCGTGGAGACGATTATCTCGGGATTGCAAGATAACCAAACAAAACTTTTAGTGGATTTCTACTTATTTTATTAAATATCATCTCCACCAAACAGGACAAGCTTGCATCTGTTATAGTTTTGGAGAAAAATGTGTTCATTTCATGTATGCGCGAAATGCCTTAAAAATGGCTTTAAAATGGATTTGGAGCATGGAGACGATTATCTCGGGATTGCAAGATAACCAAACAAAACTTTTAGTGGATTTCTACTTATTTTATTAAATATCATCTCCACCAAACAGGACAAGCTTGCATCTGTTATAGTTTTGGAGAAAAATGTGTTCATTTCATGTATGCGCGAAATGCCTTAAAAATGGCTTTAAAATGGATTTGGAGCATGGAGACGATTATCTCGGGATTGCAAGATAACCAAACAAAACTTTTAGTGGATTTCTACTTATTTTATTAAATATCATCTCCACCAAACAGGACAAGCTTGCATCTGTTATAGTTTTGGAGAAAAATGTGTTCATTTCATGTATGCGCGAAATGCCTTAAAAATGGCTTTAAAATGGATTTGGAGCATGGAGACGATTATCTCGGGATTGCAAGATAACCAAACAAAACTTTTAGTGGATTTCTACTTATTTTATTAAATATCATCTCCACCAAACAGGACAAGCTTGCATCTGTTATAGTTTTGGAGAAAAATGTGTTCATTTCATGTATGCGCGAAATGCCTTAAAAATGGCTTTAAAATGGATTTGGAGCATGGAGACGATTATCTCGGGATTGCAAGATAACCAAACAAAACTTTTAGTGGATTTCTACTTATTTTATTAAATATCATCTCCACCAAACAGGACAAGCTTGCATCTGTTATAGTTTTGGAGAAAAATGTGTTCATTTCATGTATGCGCGAAATGCCTTAAAAATGGCTTTAAAATGGATTTGGAGCATGGAGACGATTATCTCGGGATTGCAAGATAACCAAACAAAACTTTTAGTGGATTTCTACTTATTTTATTAAATATCATCTCCACCAAACAGGACAAGCTTGCATCTGTTATAGTTTTGGAGAAAAATGTGTTCATTTCATGTATGCGCGAAATGCCTTAAAAATGGCTTTAAAATGGATTTGGAGCATGGAGACGATTATCTCGGGATTGCAAGATAACCAAACAAAACTTTTAGTGGATTTCTACTTATTTTATTAAATATCATCTCCACCAAACAGGACAAGCTTGCATCTGTTATAGTTTTGGAGAAAAATGTGTTCATTTCATGTATGCGCGAAATGCCTTAAAAATGGCTTTAAAATGGATTTGGAGCATGGAGACGATTATCTCGGGATTGCAAGATAACCAAACAAAACTTTTAGTGGATTTCTACTTATTTTATTAAATATCATCTCCACCAAACAGGACAAGCTTGCATCTGTTATAGTTTTGGAGAAAAATGTGTTCATTTCATGTATGCGCGAAATGCCTTAAAAATGGCTTTAAAATGGATTTGGAGCATGGAGACGATTATCTCGGGATTGCAAGATAACCAAACAAAACTTTTAGTGGATTTCTACTTATTTTATTAAATATCATCTCCACCAAACAGGACAAGCTTGCATCTGTTATAGTTTTGGAGAAAAATGTGTTCATTTCATGTATGCGCGAAATGCCTTAAAAATGGCTTTAAAATGGATTTGGAGCATGGAGACGATTATCTCGGGATTGCAAGATAACCAAACAAAACTTTTAGTGGATTTCTACTTATTTTATTAAATATCATCTCCACCAAACAGGACAAGCTTGCATCTGTTATAGTTTTGGAGAAAAATGTGTTCATTTCATGTATGCGCGAAATGCCTTAAAAATGGCTTTAAAATGGATTTGGAGCATGGAGACGATTATCTCGGGATTGCAAGATAACCAAACAAAACTTTTAGTGGATTTCTACTTATTTTATTAAATATCATCTCCACCAAACAGGACAAGCTTGCATCTGTTATAGTTTTGGAGAAAAATGTGTTCATTTCATGTATGCGCGAAATGCCTTAAAAATGGCTTTAAAATGGATTTGGAGCATGGAGACGATTATCTCGGGATTGCAAGATAACCAAACAAAACTTTTAGTGGATTTCTACTTATTTTATTAAATATCATCTCCACCAAACAGGACAAGCTTGCATCTGTTATAGTTTTGGAGAAAAATGTGTTCATTTCATGTATGCGCGAAATGCCTTAAAAATGGCTTTAAAATGGATTTGGAGCATGGAGACGATTATCTCGGGATTGCAAGATAACCAAACAAAACTTTTAGTGGATTTCTACTTATTTTATTAAATATCATCTCCACCAAACAGGACAAGCTTGCATCTGTTATAGTTTTGGAGAAAAATGTGTTCATTTCATGTATGCGCGAAATGCCTTAAAAATGGCTTTAAAATGGATTTGGAGCATGGAGACGATTATCTCGGGATTGCAAGATAACCAAACAAAACTTTTAGTGGATTTCTACTTATTTTATTAAATATCATCTCCACCAAACAGGACAAGCTTGCATCTGTTATAGTTTTGGAGAAAAATGTGTTCATTTCATGTATGCGCGAAATGCCTTAAAAATGGCTTTAAAATGGATTTGGAGCATGGAGACGATTATCTCGGGATTGCAAGATAACCAAACAAAACTTTTAGTGGATTTCTACTTATTTTATTAAATATCATCTCCACCAAACAGGACAAGCTTGCATCTGTTATAGTTTTGGAGAAAAATGTGTTCATTTCATGTATGCGCGAAATGCCTTAAAAATGGCTTTAAAATGGATTTGGAGCATGGAGACGATTATCTCGGGATTGCAAGATAACCAAACAAAACTTTTAGTGGATTTCTACTTATTTTATTAAATATCATCTCCACCAAACAGGACAAGCTTGCATCTGTTATAGTTTTGGAGAAAAATGTGTTCATTTCATGTATGCGCGAAATGCCTTAAAAATGGCTTTAAAATGGATTTGGAGCATGGAGACGATTATCTCGGGATTGCAAGATAACCAAACAAAACTTTTAGTGGATTTCTACTTATTTTATTAAATATCATCTCCACCAAACAGGACAAGCTTGCATCTGTTATAGTTTTGGAGAAAAATGTGTTCATTTCATGTATGCGCGAAATGCCTTAAAAATGGCTTTAAAATGGATTTGGAGCATGGAGACGATTATCTCGGGATTGCAAGATAACCAAACAAAACTTTTAGTGGATTTCTACTTATTTTATTAAATATCATCTCCACCAAACAGGACAAGCTTGCATCTGTTATAGTTTTGGAGAAAAATGTGTTCATTTCATGTATGCGCGAAATGCCTTAAAAATGGCTTTAAAATGGATTTGGAGCATGGAGACGATTATCTCGGGATTGCAAGATAACCAAACAAAACTTTTAGTGGATTTCTACTTATTTTATTAAATATCATCTCCACCAAACAGGACAAGCTTGCATCTGTTATAGTTTTGGAGAAAAATGTGTTCATTTCATGTATGCGCGAAATGCCTTAAAAATGGCTTTAAAATGGATTTGGAGCATGGAGACGATTATCTCGGGATTGCAAGATAACCAAACAAAACTTTTAGTGGATTTCTACTTATTTTATTAAATATCATCTCCACCAAACAGGACAAGCTTGCATCTGTTATAGTTTTGGAGAAAAATGTGTTCATTTCATGTATGCGCGAAATGCCTTAAAAATGGCTTTAAAATGGATTTGGAGCATGGAGACGATTATCTCGGGATTGCAAGATAACCAAACAAAACTTTTAGTGGATTTCTACTTATTTTATTAAATATCATCTCCACCAAACAGGACAAGCTTGCATCTGTTATAGTTTTGGAGAAAAATGTGTTCATTTCATGTATGCGCGAAATGCCTTAAAAATGGCTTTAAAATGGATTTGGAGCATGGAGACGATTATCTCGGGATTGCAAGATAACCAAACAAAACTTTTAGTGGATTTCTACTTATTTTATTAAATATCATCTCCACCAAACAGGACAAGCTTGCATCTGTTATAGTTTTGGAGAAAAATGTGTTCATTTCATGTATGCGCGAAATGCCTTAAAAATGGCTTTAAAATGGATTTGGAGCATGGAGACGATTATCTCGGGATTGCAAGATAACCAAACAAAACTTTTAGTGGATTTCTACTTATTTTATTAAATATCATCTCCACCAAACAGGACAAGCTTGCATCTGTTATAGTTTTGGAGAAAAATGTGTTCATTTCATGTATGCGCGAAATGCCTTAAAAATGGCTTTAAAATGGATTTGGAGCATGGAGACGATTATCTCGGGATTGCAAGATAACCAAACAAAACTTTTAGTGGATTTCTACTTATTTTATTAAATATCATCTCCACCAAACAGGACAAGCTTGCATCTGTTATAGTTTTGGAGAAAAATGTGTTCATTTCATGTATGCGCGAAATGCCTTAAAAATGGCTTTAAAATGGATTTGGAGCATGGAGACGATTATCTCGGGATTGCAAGATAACCAAACAAAACTTTTAGTGGATTTCTACTTATTTTATTAAATATCATCTCCACCAAACAGGACAAGCTTGCATCTGTTATAGTTTTGGAGAAAAATGTGTTCATTTCATGTATGCGCGAAATGCCTTAAAAATGGCTTTAAAATGGATTTGGAGCATGGAGACGATTATCTCGGGATTGCAAGATAACCAAACAAAACTTTTAGTGGATTTCTACTTATTTTATTAAATATCATCTCCACCAAACAGGACAAGCTTGCATCTGTTATAGTTTTGGAGAAAAATGTGTTCATTTCATGTATGCGCGAAATGCCTTAAAAATGGCTTTAAAATGGATTTGGAGCATGGAGACGATTATCTCGGGATTGCAAGATAACCAAACAAAACTTTTAGTGGATTTCTACTTATTTTATTAAATATCATCTCCACCAAACAGGACAAGCTTGCATCTGTTATAGTTTTGGAGAAAAATGTGTTCATTTCATGTATGCGCGAAATGCCTTAAAAATGGCTTTAAAATGGATTTGGAGCATGGAGACGATTATCTCGGGATTGCAAGATAACCAAACAAAACTTTTAGTGGATTTCTACTTATTTTATTAAATATCATCTCCACCAAACAGGACAAGCTTGCATCTGTTATAGTTTTGGAGAAAAATGTGTTCATTTCATGTATGCGCGAAATGCCTTAAAAATGGCTTTAAAATGGATTTGGAGCATGGAGACGATTATCTCGGGATTGCAAGATAACCAAACAAAACTTTTAGTGGATTTCTACTTATTTTATTAAATATCATCTCCACCAAACAGGACAAGCTTGCATCTGTTATAGTTTTGGAGAAAAATGTGTTCATTTCATGTATGCGCGAAATGCCTTAAAAATGGCTTTAAAATGGATTTGGAGCATGGAGACGATTATCTCGGGATTGCAAGATAACCAAACAAAACTTTTAGTGGATTTCTACTTATTTTATTAAATATCATCTCCACCAAACAGGACAAGCTTGCATCTGTTATAGTTTTGGAGAAAAATGTGTTCATTTCATGTATGCGCGAAATGCCTTAAAAATGGCTTTAAAATGGATTTGGAGCATGGAGACGATTATCTCGGGATTGCAAGATAACCAAACAAAACTTTTAGTGGATTTCTACTTATTTTATTAAATATCATCTCCACCAAACAGGACAAGCTTGCATCTGTTATAGTTTTGGAGAAAAATGTGTTCATTTCATGTATGCGCGAAATGCCTTAAAAATGGCTTTAAAATGGATTTGGAGCATGGAGACGATTATCTCGGGATTGCAAGATAACCAAACAAAACTTTTAGTGGATTTCTACTTATTTTATTAAATATCATCTCCACCAAACAGGACAAGCTTGCATCTGTTATAGTTTTGGAGAAAAATGTGTTCATTTCATGTATGCGCGAAATGCCTTAAAAATGGCTTTAAAATGGATTTGGAGCATGGAGACGATTATCTCGGGATTGCAAGATAACCAAACAAAACTTTTAGTGGATTTCTACTTATTTTATTAAATATCATCTCCACCAAACAGGACAAGCTTGCATCTGTTATAGTTTTGGAGAAAAATGTGTTCATTTCATGTATGCGCGAAATGCCTTAAAAATGGCTTTAAAATGGATTTGGAGCATGGAGACGATTATCTCGGGATTGCAAGATAACCAAACAAAACTTTTAGTGGATTTCTACTTATTTTATTAAATATCATCTCCACCAAACAGGACAAGCTTGCATCTGTTATAGTTTTGGAGAAAAATGTGTTCATTTCATGTATGCGCGAAATGCCTTAAAAATGGCTTTAAAATGGATTTGGAGCATGGAGACGATTATCTCGGGATTGCAAGATAACCAAACAAAACTTTTAGTGGATTTCTACTTATTTTATTAAATATCATCTCCACCAAACAGGACAAGCTTGCATCTGTTATAGTTTTGGAGAAAAATGTGTTCATTTCATGTATGCGCGAAATGCCTTAAAAATGGCTTTAAAATGGATTTGGAGCATGGAGACGATTATCTCGGGATTGCAAGATAACCAAACAAAACTTTTAGTGGATTTCTACTTATTTTATTAAATATCATCTCCACCAAACAGGACAAGCTTGCATCTGTTATAGTTTTGGAGAAAAATGTGTTCATTTCATGTATGCGCGAAATGCCTTAAAAATGGCTTTAAAATGGATTTGGAGCATGGAGACGATTATCTCGGGATTGCAAGATAACCAAACAAAACTTTTAGTGGATTTCTACTTATTTTATTAAATATCATCTCCACCAAACAGGACAAGCTTGCATCTGTTATAGTTTTGGAGAAAAATGTGTTCATTTCATGTATGCGCGAAATGCCTTAAAAATGGCTTTAAAATGGATTTGGAGCATGGAGACGATTATCTCGGGATTGCAAGATAACCAAACAAAACTTTTAGTGGATTTCTACTTATTTTATTAAATATCATCTCCACCAAACAGGACAAGCTTGCATCTGTTATAGTTTTGGAGAAAAATGTGTTCATTTCATGTATGCGCGAAATGCCTTAAAAATGGCTTTAAAATGGATTTGGAGCATGGAGACGATTATCTCGGGATTGCAAGATAACCAAACAAAACTTTTAGTGGATTTCTACTTATTTTATTAAATATCATCTCCACCAAACAGGACAAGCTTGCATCTGTTATAGTTTTGGAGAAAAATGTGTTCATTTCATGTATGCGCGAAATGCCTTAAAAATGGCTTTAAAATGGATTTGGAGCATGGAGACGATTATCTCGGGATTGCAAGATAACCAAACAAAACTTTTAGTGGATTTCTACTTATTTTATTAAATATCATCTCCACCAAACAGGACAAGCTTGCATCTGTTATAGTTTTGGAGAAAAATGTGTTCATTTCATGTATGCGCGAAATGCCTTAAAAATGGCTTTAAAATGGATTTGGAGCATGGAGACGATTATCTCGGGATTGCAAGATAACCAAACAAAACTTTTAGTGGATTTCTACTTATTTTATTAAATATCATCTCCACCAAACAGGACAAGCTTGCATCTGTTATAGTTTTGGAGAAAAATGTGTTCATTTCATGTATGCGCGAAATGCCTTAAAAATGGCTTTAAAATGGATTTGGAGCATGGAGACGATTATCTCGGGATTGCAAGATAACCAAACAAAACTTTTAGTGGATTTCTACTTATTTTATTAAATATCATCTCCACCAAACAGGACAAGCTTGCATCTGTTATAGTTTTGGAGAAAAATGTGTTCATTTCATGTATGCGCGAAATGCCTTAAAAATGGCTTTAAAATGGATTTGGAGCATGGAGACGATTATCTCGGGATTGCAAGATAACCAAACAAAACTTTTAGTGGATTTCTACTTATTTTATTAAATATCATCTCCACCAAACAGGACAAGCTTGCATCTGTTATAGTTTTGGAGAAAAATGTGTTCATTTCATGTATGCGCGAAATGCCTTAAAAATGGCTTTAAAATGGATTTGGAGCATGGAGACGATTATCTCGGGATTGCAAGATAACCAAACAAAACTTTTAGTGGATTTCTACTTATTTTATTAAATATCATCTCCACCAAACAGGACAAGCTTGCATCTGTTATAGTTTTGGAGAAAAATGTGTTCATTTCATGTATGCGCGAAATGCCTTAAAAATGGCTTTAAAATGGATTTGGAGCATGGAGACGATTATCTCGGGATTGCAAGATAACCAAACAAAACTTTTAGTGGATTTCTACTTATTTTATTAAATATCATCTCCACCAAACAGGACAAGCTTGCATCTGTTATAGTTTTGGAGAAAAATGTGTTCATTTCATGTATGCGCGAAATGCCTTAAAAATGGCTTTAAAATGGATTTGGAGCATGGAGACGATTATCTCGGGATTGCAAGATAACCAAACAAAACTTTTAGTGGATTTCTACTTATTTTATTAAATATCATCTCCACCAAACAGGACAAGCTTGCATCTGTTATAGTTTTGGAGAAAAATGTGTTCATTTCATGTATGCGCGAAATGCCTTAAAAATGGCTTTAAAATGGATTTGGAGCATGGAGACGATTATCTCGGGATTGCAAGATAACCAAACAAAACTTTTAGTGGATTTCTACTTATTTTATTAAATATCATCTCCACCAAACAGGACAAGCTTGCATCTGTTATAGTTTTGGAGAAAAATGTGTTCATTTCATGTATGCGCGAAATGCCTTAAAAATGGCTTTAAAATGGATTTGGAGCATGGAGACGATTATCTCGGGATTGCAAGATAACCAAACAAAACTTTTAGTGGATTTCTACTTATTTTATTAAATATCATCTCCACCAAACAGGACAAGCTTGCATCTGTTATAGTTTTGGAGAAAAATGTGTTCATTTCATGTATGCGCGAAATGCCTTAAAAATGGCTTTAAAATGGATTTGGAGCATGGAGACGATTATCTCGGGATTGCAAGATAACCAAACAAAACTTTTAGTGGATTTCTACTTATTTTATTAAATATCATCTCCACCAAACAGGACAAGCTTGCATCTGTTATAGTTTTGGAGAAAAATGTGTTCATTTCATGTATGCGCGAAATGCCTTAAAAATGGCTTTAAAATGGATTTGGAGCATGGAGACGATTATCTCGGGATTGCAAGATAACCAAACAAAACTTTTAGTGGATTTCTACTTATTTTATTAAATATCATCTCCACCAAACAGGACAAGCTTGCATCTGTTATAGTTTTGGAGAAAAATGTGTTCATTTCATGTATGCGCGAAATGCCTTAAAAATGGCTTTAAAATGGATTTGGAGCATGGAGACGATTATCTCGGGATTGCAAGATAACCAAACAAAACTTTTAGTGGATTTCTACTTATTTTATTAAATATCATCTCCACCAAACAGGACAAGCTTGCATCTGTTATAGTTTTGGAGAAAAATGTGTTCATTTCATGTATGCGCGAAATGCCTTAAAAATGGCTTTAAAATGGATTTGGAGCATGGAGACGATTATCTCGGGATTGCAAGATAACCAAACAAAACTTTTAGTGGATTTCTACTTATTTTATTAAATATCATCTCCACCAAACAGGACAAGCTTGCATCTGTTATAGTTTTGGAGAAAAATGTGTTCATTTCATGTATGCGCGAAATGCCTTAAAAATGGCTTTAAAATGGATTTGGAGCATGGAGACGATTATCTCGGGATTGCAAGATAACCAAACAAAACTTTTAGTGGATTTCTACTTATTTTATTAAATATCATCTCCACCAAACAGGACAAGCTTGCATCTGTTATAGTTTTGGAGAAAAATGTGTTCATTTCATGTATGCGCGAAATGCCTTAAAAATGGCTTTAAAATGGATTTGGAGCATGGAGACGATTATCTCGGGATTGCAAGATAACCAAACAAAACTTTTAGTGGATTTCTACTTATTTTATTAAATATCATCTCCACCAAACAGGACAAGCTTGCATCTGTTATAGTTTTGGAGAAAAATGTGTTCATTTCATGTATGCGCGAAATGCCTTAAAAATGGCTTTAAAATGGATTTGGAGCATGGAGACGATTATCTCGGGATTGCAAGATAACCAAACAAAACTTTTAGTGGATTTCTACTTATTTTATTAAATATCATCTCCACCAAACAGGACAAGCTTGCATCTGTTATAGTTTTGGAGAAAAATGTGTTCATTTCATGTATGCGCGAAATGCCTTAAAAATGGCTTTAAAATGGATTTGGAGCATGGAGACGATTATCTCGGGATTGCAAGATAACCAAACAAAACTTTTAGTGGATTTCTACTTATTTTATTAAATATCATCTCCACCAAACAGGACAAGCTTGCATCTGTTATAGTTTTGGAGAAAAATGTGTTCATTTCATGTATGCGCGAAATGCCTTAAAAATGGCTTTAAAATGGATTTGGAGCATGGAGACGATTATCTCGGGATTGCAAGATAACCAAACAAAACTTTTAGTGGATTTCTACTTATTTTATTAAATATCATCTCCACCAAACAGGACAAGCTTGCATCTGTTATAGTTTTGGAGAAAAATGTGTTCATTTCATGTATGCGCGAAATGCCTTAAAAATGGCTTTAAAATGGATTTGGAGCATGGAGACGATTATCTCGGGATTGCAAGATAACCAAACAAAACTTTTAGTGGATTTCTACTTATTTTATTAAATATCATCTCCACCAAACAGGACAAGCTTGCATCTGTTATAGTTTTGGAGAAAAATGTGTTCATTTCATGTATGCGCGAAATGCCTTAAAAATGGCTTTAAAATGGATTTGGAGCATGGAGACGATTATCTCGGGATTGCAAGATAACCAAAACAAAACTTTTAGTGGATTTCTACTTATTTTATTAAATATCATCTCCACCAAACAGGACAAGCTTGCATCTGTTATAGTTTTGGAGAAAAATGTGTTCATTTCATGTATGCGCGAAATGCCTTAAAAATGGCTTTAAAATGGATTTGGAGCATGGAGACGATTATCTCGGGATTGCAAGATAACCAAACAAAACTTTTAGTGGATTTCTACTTATTTTATTAAATATCATCTCCACCAAACAGGACAAGCTTGCATCTGTTATAGTTTTGGAGAAAAATGTGTTCATTTCATGTATGCGCGAAATGCCTTAAAAATGGCTTTAAAATGGATTTGGAGCATGGAGACGATTATCTCGGGATTGCAAGATAACCAAACAAAACTTTTAGTGGATTTCTACTTATTTTATTAAATATCATCTCCACCAAACAGGACAAGCTTGCATCTGTTATAGTTTTGGAGAAAAATGTGTTCATTTCATGTATGCGCGAAATGCCTTAAAAATGGCTTTAAAATGGATTTGGAGCATGGAGACGATTATCTCGGGATTGCAAGATAACCAAACAAAACTTTTAGTGGATTTCTACTTATTTTATTAAATATCATCTCCACCAAACAGGACAAGCTTGCATCTGTTATAGTTTTGGAGAAAAATGTGTTCATTTCATGTATGCGCGAAATGCCTTAAAAATGGCTTTAAAATGGATTTGGAGCATGGAGACGATTATCTCGGGATTGCAAGATAACCAAACAAAACTTTTAGTGGATTTCTACTTATTTTATTAAATATCATCTCCACCAAACAGGACAAGCTTGCATCTGTTATAGTTTTGGAGAAAAATGTGTTCATTTCATGTATGCGCGAAATGCCTTAAAAATGGCTTTAAAATGGATTTGGAGCATGGAGACGATTATCTCGGGATTGCAAGATAACCAAACAAAACTTTTAGTGGATTTCTACTTATTTTATTAAATATCATCTCCACCAAACAGGACAAGCTTGCATCTGTTATAGTTTTGGAGAAAAATGTGTTCATTTCATGTATGCGCGAAATGCCTTAAAAATGGCTTTAAAATGGATTTGGAGCATGGAGACGATTATCTCGGGATTGCAAGATAACCAAACAAAACTTTTAGTGGATTTCTACTTATTTTATTAAATATCATCTCCACCAAACAGGACAAGCTTGCATCTGTTATAGTTTTGGAGAAAAATGTGTTCATTTCATGTATGCGCGAAATGCCTTAAAAATGGCTTTAAAATGGATTTGGAGCATGGAGACGATTATCTCGGGATTGCAAGATAACCAAACAAAACTTTTAGTGGATTTCTACTTATTTTATTAAATATCATCTCCACCAAACAGGACAAGCTTGCATCTGTTATAGTTTTGGAGAAAAATGTGTTCATTTCATGTATGCGCGAAATGCCTTAAAAATGGCTTTAAAATGGATTTGGAGCATGGAGACGATTATCTCGGGATTGCAAGATAACCAAACAAAACTTTTAGTGGATTTCTACTTATTTTATTAAATATCATCTCCACCAAACAGGACAAGCTTGCATCTGTTATAGTTTTGGAGAAAAATGTGTTCATTTCATGTATGCGCGAAATGCCTTAAAAATGGCTTTAAAATGGATTTGGAGCATGGAGACGATTATCTCGGGATTGCAAGATAACCAAACAAAACTTTTAGTGGATTTCTACTTATTTTATTAAATATCATCTCCACCAAACAGGACAAGCTTGCATCTGTTATAGTTTTGGAGAAAAATGTGTTCATTTCATGTATGCGCGAAATGCCTTAAAAATGGCTTTAAAATGGATTTGGAGCATGGAGACGATTATCTCGGGATTGCAAGATAACCAAACAAAACTTTTAGTGGATTTCTACTTATTTTATTAAATATCATCTCCACCAAACAGGACAAGCTTGCATCTGTTATAGTTTTGGAGAAAAATGTGTTCATTTCATGTATGCGCGAAATGCCTTAAAAATGGCTTTAAAATGGATTTGGAGCATGGAGACGATTATCTCGGGATTGCAAGATAACCAAACAAAACTTTTAGTGGATTTCTACTTATTTTATTAAATATCATCTCCACCAAACAGGACAAGCTTGCATCTGTTATAGTTTTGGAGAAAAATGTGTTCATTTCATGTATGCGCGAAATGCCTTAAAAATGGCTTTAAAATGGATTTGGAGCATGGAGACGATTATCTCGGGATTGCAAGATAACCAAACAAAACTTTTAGTGGATTTCTACTTATTTTATTAAATATCATCTCCACCAAACAGGACAAGCTTGCATCTGTTATAGTTTTGGAGAAAAATGTGTTCATTTCATGTATGCGCGAAATGCCTTAAAAATGGCTTTAAAATGGATTTGGAGCATGGAGACGATTATCTCGGGATTGCAAGATAACCAAACAAAACTTTTAGTGGATTTCTACTTATTTTATTAAATATCATCTCCACCAAACAGGACAAGCTTGCATCTGTTATAGTTTTGGAGAAAAATGTGTTCATTTCATGTATGCGCGAAATGCCTTAAAAATGGCTTTAAAATGGATTTGGAGCATGGAGACGATTATCTCGGGATTGCAAGATAACCAAACAAAACTTTTAGTGGATTTCTACTTATTTTATTAAATATCATCTCCACCAAACAGGACAAGCTTGCATCTGTTATAGTTTTGGAGAAAAATGTGTTCATTTCATGTATGCGCGAAATGCCTTAAAAATGGCTTTAAAATGGATTTGGAGCATGGAGACGATTATCTCGGGATTGCAAGATAACCAAACAAAACTTTTAGTGGATTTCTACTTATTTTATTAAATATCATCTCCACCAAACAGGACAAGCTTGCATCTGTTATAGTTTTGGAGAAAAATGTGTTCATTTCATGTATGCGCGAAATGCCTTAAAAATGGCTTTAAAATGGATTTGGAGCATGGAGACGATTATCTCGGGATTGCAAGATAACCAAACAAAACTTTTAGTGGATTTCTACTTATTTTATTAAATATCATCTCCACCAAACAGGACAAGCTTGCATCTGTTATAGTTTTGGAGAAAAATGTGTTCATTTCATGTATGCGCGAAATGCCTTAAAAATGGCTTTAAAATGGATTTGGAGCATGGAGACGATTATCTCGGGATTGCAAGATAACCAAACAAAACTTTTAGTGGATTTCTACTTATTTTATTAAATATCATCTCCACCAAACAGGACAAGCTTGCATCTGTTATAGTTTTGGAGAAAAATGTGTTCATTTCATGTATGCGCGAAATGCCTTAAAAATGGCTTTAAAATGGATTTGGAGCATGGAGACGATTATCTCGGGATTGCAAGATAACCAAACAAAACTTTTAGTGGATTTCTACTTATTTTATTAAATATCATCTCCACCAAACAGGACAAGCTTGCATCTGTTATAGTTTTGGAGAAAAATGTGTTCATTTCATGTATGCGCGAAATGCCTTAAAAATGGCTTTAAAATGGATTTGGAGCATGGAGACGATTATCTCGGGATTGCAAGATAACCAAACAAAACTTTTAGTGGATTTCTACTTATTTTATTAAATATCATCTCCACCAAACAGGACAAGCTTGCATCTGTTATAGTTTTGGAGAAAAATGTGTTCATTTCATGTATGCGCGAAATGCCTTAAAAATGGCTTTAAAATGGATTTGGAGCATGGAGACGATTATCTCGGGATTGCAAGATAACCAAACAAAACTTTTAGTGGATTTCTACTTATTTTATTAAATATCATCTCCACCAAACAGGACAAGCTTGCATCTGTTATAGTTTTGGAGAAAAATGTGTTCATTTCATGTATGCGCGAAATGCCTTAAAAATGGCTTTAAAATGGATTTGGAGCATGGAGACGATTATCTCGGGATTGCAAGATAACCAAACAAAACTTTTAGTGGATTTCTACTTATTTTATTAAATATCATCTCCACCAAACAGGACAAGCTTGCATCTGTTATAGTTTTGGAGAAAAATGTGTTCATTTCATGTATGCGCGAAATGCCTTAAAAATGGCTTTAAAATGGATTTGGAGCATGGAGACGATTATCTCGGGATTGCAAGATAACCAAACAAAACTTTTAGTGGATTTCTACTTATTTTATTAAATATCATCTCCACCAAACAGGACAAGCTTGCATCTGTTATAGTTTTGGAGAAAAATGTGTTCATTTCATGTATGCGCGAAATGCCTTAAAAATGGCTTTAAAATGGATTTGGAGCATGGAGACGATTATCTCGGGATTGCAAGATAACCAAACAAAACTTTTAGTGGATTTCTACTTATTTTATTAAATATCATCTCCACCAAACAGGACAAGCTTGCATCTGTTATAGTTTTGGAGAAAAATGTGTTCATTTCATGTATGCGCGAAATGCCTTAAAAATGGCTTTAAAATGGATTTGGAGCATGGAGACGATTATCTCGGGATTGCAAGATAACCAAACAAAACTTTTAGTGGATTTCTACTTATTTTATTAAATATCATCTCCACCAAACAGGACAAGCTTGCATCTGTTATAGTTTTGGAGAAAAATGTGTTCATTTCATGTATGCGCGAAATGCCTTAAAAATGGCTTTAAAATGGATTTGGAGCATGGAGACGATTATCTCGGGATTGCAAGATAACCAAACAAAACTTTTAGTGGATTTCTACTTATTTTATTAAATATCATCTCCACCAAACAGGACAAGCTTGCATCTGTTATAGTTTTGGAGAAAAATGTGTTCATTTCATGTATGCGCGAAATGCCTTAAAAATGGCTTTAAAATGGATTTGGAGCATGGAGACGATTATCTCGGGATTGCAAGATAACCAAACAAAACTTTTAGTGGATTTCTACTTATTTTATTAAATATCATCTCCACCAAACAGGACAAGCTTGCATCTGTTATAGTTTTGGAGAAAAATGTGTTCATTTCATGTATGCGCGAAATGCCTTAAAAATGGCTTTAAAATGGATTTGGAGCATGGAGACGATTATCTCGGGATTGCAAGATAACCAAACAAAACTTTTAGTGGATTTCTACTTATTTTATTAAATATCATCTCCCACCTAAACAGGACAAGCTTGCATCTGTTATAGTTTTGGAGAAAAATGTGTTCATTTCATGTATGCGCGAAATGCCTTAAAAATGGCTTTAAAATGGATTTGGAGCATGGAGACGATTATCTCGGGATTGCAAGATAACCAAACAAAACTTTTAGTGGATTTCTACTTATTTTATTAAATATCATCTCCA
>NW_027444528.1:0-21623 GCF_048569485.1 Anomaloglossus baeobatrachus | reverse complement strand
ATGGAGGTGATCGGAGCTGCAGAAGACACAGCCGCTTCCGTCAGCTCCGCGCAGCAAATGAAGACAGCCGCGCGATCAGCTGAGCTGCCACTGAGGTTACCCGCTGTCACTGGATCCAGCGTTGACACAGCCACAGCAGTGTGATCCCCGGTGATCGGGGATCGGTGAGTATGAGAAAGGGGGGGAACTTCAGTCACTCGGGGGATTAGCGGTCACTGGTGAATCCTTCACAGGTGACCGCTAATCAGTACTCGACACAGACAGAGCCGCGGTATGAGGATGAAGTCGGGTGAAGTTCACCCGAGTTCATTCTCATCGCGCAACTCTGTCGGCTGTCAGCTGACATTTATAAACGACATTGTGCATCACACACACGGACATTCCACACGGACATTCCACGTACACATACACGTTCTTTCCACACGCACACACGGACGTTCTACACACAAACACGGCTAGCATACGCAATTCACACAGATGCCACACGGACCATAAAAACGGACACAAAAACGGGACACGGACCCGAAAAACGGCCCGTAACACACGTGCGTGTTTTTCACGGACGTGTGAAGGGGGCCTTATAGTCGGCAGAGGGCCGTATGTGAAAGGAGAGCAGCTTTTCTACAGATCAGAGCAATGCTGCTCCGATCTACAGAAAGGAATAAGCAATCAGACTGCTGATCCTTATAGTCCCCCCAGGGGGACTAGTAAAATAAAATAAAATAAACTGTAAAAAAAGTTTTGAAAGGTAAAAAAATAAAATAAAAAATAATCTAAAAAGGTCAAATCACCCCTCATTCGCCCCATTAAAAATTAAAGGGTTACAAAAATAAAAAATATATACACATTTGGTATTGCTGCGTTTAGAAATGCCCGACCTATCAAAATATAAAATCAATTAATCTGATATGTAAACGGCAAAGCAGCAAAAAAAATCGAAACACCAAAATTACATTTTTTGTTCGCCGCATATTTTGAGCAAGTTGTGATCAAAATGTAGCAGCTGCACAAAAATGGTACCATTAAAAACGTCAGCTTGAAATGAAAAAATAAGCACTGAGCCATAGCTCCCGAAAATTAAAAACGCTACGGATTGGGGAATATGAAAAAAGTGCGCCATTTTTTTGGACAAACTTGTGAACTTTTTTAACCCCTTAGATTAAAGTACATGTTTGGTGTCTACAAACCCGTACCGACCTGAGTCATCAAATCAACACATCAGTTTTACCATATAGTGAAGATGGTGAATAAAATATCCCAAAAACTTTTGGGCAGTCGCATTTTTTGTAGTTTTTTTACACTTGGAATTTTTTTGCTATTTTCCAGTTCACTATATGGTAAAACTAATGGCTTCATTCAAAAGTACAAATCATTCCACAAAAATAAGCCCTTATATGTCAAAATTGATGGAGAAAAAAATCTTATGGCTCTCGGAAGAAGGGGAGGAAAAAAAACCACGGAAAAATAGAAAATCGCCCAGGGGTGAAGGGGTTAATAATATGCAAATAATGGAAAAATGGAAAGAAAATGTTTGTGTGATCTTGACTTATTGAGTATTACGTCTAAGCAGCATGTGCAGCAATACACACGCTTACATGCTTTGGCTGCTATTAATGTGGTTACTAGTAATAGTTTGCAGAATGTTTTGTCACGTTCCTTAATGTATTTGGGAGCGCAAAACTTCAAGAACCACATGCCGGCAACTGCAGATCAATAATGTCCCAGATGTGCTTGAAGTGAGACAAGTCCAGAAATTCTGCAAGTCATGGTAGCACATTTAGGCTATGTGCCCACGCTGTGGAAAATTCTCGGAATTTGCAGCTATTTTTCCGCAGAAATTCTGCAGATTTTTCAAAAATCCACAGTACAGCGAGCCCCCAGCCATTTCTATGGCATTTGGGGAACTCTTGTGCCCATGCTGCGTTTTTTTTCCGCAGCGGAAATAATGTGGATTTCCCTGCGGAAAAATCTGCAGCATGTCAATTATTCCTGCGGATTTTTCCGCACGGTCCCATACTTACCTGCCTTGATAGAAGACACCGGGAGGCGCACAGTGAAGCTAGGAGCAGGAAGCAGGAGGTGGGCGGGGCCTGCACGAGCTCCGGTCATGTGACAGCCGAGCTAGTTCAGGCCCGCACACCTTCTCCTGCAGAGTGCAGACAGACACGGCCGGAAAGTGAAGTGCTATGTGATGGAGGTATGAACTCCCCCGATCACTACAGCACTTGTTCTGCATTGAGGATGCAGTGCCGAAGCCATGGTACTGTATCCTCAATGCAGAATGACTTCAGCATATCTGTACCGCCCCCACGCCAGCAGCCGGGCTGCTCGGATCCGATCCGCAGTGTGGCTCGAGGGATCCTCCGGACCCGGGGGGTCACGCAGACACTTCAAATAAAAAGGGACGTATATGTACGGTGATTGCCGTGAACACTTGGTGAGGCCACCCACAGTGTGTGGTAAAGATTGTAGCACCACCGGTGCTGTTGGGGAGCACCCGGGGGCGATGGGATAGCAGCTGGATATTAACCCCTCCGTGGGTAGGGATGGATGCCCCTGGGCCCAGTGTCTCTGTGCTGAGGATGGTGGTTGCAGGGGCCGGCGCGCCTGGTCAGACCGGGGGATGCTGGTGTACTCACAGTCAAATGAATCACACAAGTCCAACGGTAAACCAAAGCGCAAGTGGCCGGCCGCCGCAGCCGGGTGTATTCTGGTCCCTCACCCGGGGTGATGGTCTGTGTCACTTTCCTCTACACTATTTTTAGTTCTCTTTGGACTTCTCGGTATGGAACACAGGAGACCGCTCCCAGAACTACGGGTGGTAGCCTTGCCCACAGACGCTGACCCGTGGGATCTAAAGGGGGCCCTGGCGGATGCCCTATCCCCACGGTGGGCTGTTTGTCTGCTCTTTTGGGACTTTGGGTGGGACAGGAACTGTAATCCTGTCCTCAACTGGTCAATTAACAAAGCCGGTAGTTCTGGTCTCGGTTCAGGATCCAGGTACCCACTCTGTGCACGGTTTCCGGGTCGGTTCTCCGATGTCGGTACCGGCAGGCTCCTACCCTGCCCCGGTCCACCTCTGATCTCCGGCAGCCGTCTTCCCGTCTCCTGACAGACATGGACCACCGTCTGCCACCTAGCCAGTACGCCGGGGCTCCAACCCTGATGCCTATTCTCTCTGGCTTCCACTCCAACTTCCCTTTCCCCTCTCCTCTCCTCTCAACTTCAAACTACTCCAAACTACTCTTTCTGCACTTTTTCCCGCCCCGGGTTCTCTAGACCCCTAGGTGGGCATTTTCCTTCAGCCTGGTCCCGCCCACTGAGTGCCTTTCCTACCTAGGGGGCAGTGACTAGGGTTTTTGTCGGCTCGGTGTAACCCTCTGGGGGATAGTGTTAAGTTGGGGGCCTATTCTGTGGTGTGACCACCTGGCGGCGCCAGGGCGTCACATATTCCGCAATAAAACCGCAGCATTAAAACAGACAAAGTTGTGCTGCGGGTTTCTGGGAGCTCCTGCGGATATATCCGCAGGACACTTTCCCCGTGGGCTCATAGCCTTAGACCACACAACTGCTCACAGTAACACCAGCAAAATGTGGTCTGATGTTGTTGTGTTGAAAAATGGCTCTTGATAATCCTTCAAGTTTCCTCGTGAAGATCTCTACATAGCGTTGCCCACGTGGTCTCCATAACAATCATGGTCTCCAGTCCCTGCGACAGTGATGTTTACCCCCTCTTCTGCATCCTCAATAGTTGTGACCAAGTGATTTTCTTAAAGGAAATCTGTCTGCAGGTTTTTTTTCTAGTTAATCTGAAACGGCATGGTGTAGGGGTTAAAACACAGAATTCAACAAACTGTCACATGTCAAGCTCCTGAGCCAAGCTGGCTTCTGCCATGTTGTCTGACACGCCCCCTCTTGAGATTAGCACCTCACTATATATTGACAACGTACATACAGAGCCTGGTGTGGGTGGGAGCAGATTTTGCAGCTTTGCTATATGCTAAATCTAAAAACTCTGACTGTGAAAGAACTGCTGCACCCAGTAATCTAAGATACATTGATGGATTCAGGGTCTCTATTCCTACAATAGGCTGCTCTGAGTTGAGGTAGCAAATCCTGGTGACAGATTCCCATCAACACTGTACGGGATTTGAAAGTACAAAACAAACAATATTCATAATTAAGCTATGAAAATATCCAGGAAGAACAAAACAAAGCTAAAGCAGAGACTCATTGTTTATTGTAATTCGAGGTATTTAACTCCATGTGTTCTCGGCATCTCTAATTTTCTGTAAAAAAACAAAACCTGGAAATGGTGATTGGCAGCTACTGCACAGAAGCAAAATTATGTTTTTCCTATGTTGAAAAATGTTATTGAAAATAGAATAAAAATAGATTAAATTATGCAAATCATAACTATTCCCATTTCTTTTAAATTCAATATCCAAAGATCATTTCTTCTTTACAGGACAGAGATTAAACCTTATTGCTTCAGCAATAACCACTTATACTTAAAACATGCTTAGTTCAGCTCCTTCCATAGAAAGCAATTATTTTTCTAGTAGCCTAAATAAACATGGACACAATTCTGCTGATGTTTTCTAATGGAATCATCCAGTGGCTGCTCTGCTAGAGACAATCAATACTGTGTAATTAAATGTTTAAGTAAGAATGCAGATACTTTTACGTGTTTCCTTTAACGGCATCCATTCTTCTTCTCTGCCTTTGACTCCAAAAAGGGAAATAAAGGCTCATATACCTTTTTCCAAATAAATCTCAATGAAGTGGATTTAAAGTGAATATTTCTTCAATTCAGTAAACCACTAACACACTTTAAGTAAATGTTCTCAAGGTCATACATTTTATCCAATTATAAACTATACATGACCTTCACTTAGTTTTTTTCATTCTTTGCAAACACTACTACTCACCATGAATCCAAACAGACATCAAGTTCTAAATATGAATATATAAATCTAAAGCAGTCCCTAAAAAGCATAATTAATATGTCTAAAAACATATTGATATAATATACAGCATGTAATACTGTGATACTATTTATTTTTAGAACACCATTGACTCCATGGTGCTGTACACATGAAAAGGGATTTACATACAAATGATAAATTACAATGACAGACTGAAAAAGATGAGGAGAGGGCTGTGCCCTTGTGGACAAACAGTCAAAAGTATAATGGTGAAGGAGAGAGTAGGTTGGGGGGCTTTCTGTCTGAAAGTTCCGAATGTGGTGGGATAACTGGACGTGTTGAGGCACAGAATTCCAGAGGATGGGGGCATACTTAGGAAAATTGGAAAAAATCCAGATCACCCACGTCTGACCCATCTGACCTCACTGTGCCTCAGTCTCGGATATCGGCCCAGCCCTGGCCACACAGCAATAAACGAAGAAAGTAATCCAGCTGAGTGCTCACGGTGATTTATTAGTGCAAAACAGACAGTGCACAGAAGACGTTAACGCGTTTCTGGCTTGACACCCTTAATCATAACCATGATGAAGGGCGTCAAGCCAGAAACGCATTAACGTCTTCTGTGCACTGTCTGTTTTGCACTAATAAATCACAGTGAGCACTCAGCTGGATTACTTTTCTTTGTATACTCAAGAAAAACCTTACAGGTAATTGGGTGAGGAATGTACAAGTGTGGAAGAGAAAAGGAGCTCATGATAGGACTGGAGATAATGTGTGAGAGGATATTAGGAGACTAGTTCAGAGCTATATGGAGGAGACAGATTAGGGACGGTTTTGTAGGTCAATGTTAGTAGTTTGAACTGCATACATTGGGGAATTTGGAGCCATGTTGTTTGAGAGGTTTGGCGGCGAATGGGAGCAGCTCTATGGGATGATAGCTGGATGTAGAGATTGGCTTTTAGAGGGAAAGATTCTTCCACATAGGCGTGATTGTGATATATCTGAAAGCAGAAAGGAAGGTACCAATTAATGATAGGTTGAAGAGATGGCTTATGGTTGAGATAAGCATGGAGGTAAAGTTAGGGAGGAGGTGGGATGAGATAGATGAAGTGCACAAGAGGTGAGGTGCGATTTGGAGAAAAGATGAGTAAGTTCTCCTTCAGTGATTGTGGGAGGAAGGTTATGGCAGAAGTTCATTGGTCTGTTATATGGTGGGGTAGTGGTGCTTCAGTAGGTAAAAACTTGCCTAGTTTGGTGTTTTTGTTTTTGAAATATGTGGCAAAGGCTACTGCAGAGTCGAGGGCTGCTGGAGGGGCAATGCTGGGCGAAGGAGGCGTAAAAAATGTTAAATAGCTATTTGGGTTTGTAGTATAAAGAAGATATTTTTCTCCCACTCTTTACTGTGTCCCCTCCTCACACTCCACATTCCCCTTCTTGCAGTGCCCTAACACTGGTCTCACCAAACTACCCTTTTCCTTTTATGCCTCCCCACTTTACCCAGTCTTTAAACTGTGACTCCCTCACCACCCCCAGACTATTCCCTCCCAATTTTTCTCCATATTGTCCCCTAACACTTTTCTCCCTCCATACTCCCCCACCACACTATTCCCCACATATTGTCCCCTCACATATTTCTCCCCATACATGATATGTTTTGATCTAAACAATTCCATTATACTCTGGCAATATGTTTAGGGGTCCTTATTCTGCTGGAAGGTGAACCTACACCCCATTATCAAGTCTTATGCAGCCTCTAACAGGTTTTCCTTCAGGGTTGCCTTGTATGTAGCGCCATCTATGTTCCCATCAACTCTGACCAGCTTCCCTGTCCCTGCTGAACAAAAACATCCCCACAGCATAGGGAAGATGGGAAGATGGCTGGAACTAAATACAAGGCAATCTTGGAGGAAAACCTGTTAGAGGCTGCATAAGACTTGAGATTGGAGTGTCGGTCTCCTTCTAGTAGGATAAGGACTCTAAAGGGTGCTTTACACGCTGCAACATCGCTAGCGATTGCTAGCGATGTCGCGAGCGATAGCACCCGCCCCCGTCGTTCACGTGACATGTGGTGATCGCTGCCGTAGCGAACAATATCGCTACGGCAGCGTCACACGCACATACCTGTTCAGCGTCGTCGCTGTGACCGCCAAACAATCCCTCCTTCAAGGGGGAGGTGTGTTTGGCGTCACAGCGGCGTCACAAAATGGCCGCCCAATAGAAGAGGAGGGGAGAAGATGAGCGGCCGGAACATGCCTCCCACCTCCTTCCTTCCTCCTTTCCGGTGGACGCATGTAGGATGATGTTCGTCGTTCCTGCAGTGTCACACACAGCGATGTGTGGTGCCACAGGAATGACGAACAACCTGCGGAATGAAACACCAACGACATTATAATTAGTAGCGACGTGTCAACGATCAACGATTTTTGCCGTTTTTGCGATCGTAGATCGTCGCTCCTAGCTGTCACACGCTGCGATGTCGCAACAATGCCGGATGTGCGTCACAAACACCGTGACCCCGGTGATATATCATTAGCGATGTCGCAGCCTGTAAAGCACCCTTAACCATACTACCAGAGCTACAAATGAATGGTTTAGAACAAAGCATATTCATTTAATATGAGATTCTGTAATCTGGTTCACTTGACCAGGTTTTCTACATTATGGGTAAGAGTGACTTTTGCCTTCACATTTATGTATAGGCGCCATGTTCTGACCATTTTGTCCAATTTTTTATATTAATGTCCATTTCCCTTTTTACTTGAGATATATGGTTAATTGGTAAATGTTTACATTGCATGTCTATGTAGCCATTGTTTCTATTAGCTATATACTGGTATCAGGCTCACCTAAGAGATTTTGTTCTGCTGTGTAGTGATGAGTGAGCACGAACTGTAAAGTTTGGGATGCGTACCGGATACCTAGTGTCCGTGCACAGACCCCGAACTCCATAGTACTGTTCGGGTTCAGCCACCCGAATAATTAAAAAAAAAAGAAAGGAAAAACAAACAAAATAAGGAATAAAGCAGGACTGTTATACTCAGTCTCCCACGCAGCTGTAAAACTACTTCTGGGTCTGCTCATAGATATTCACTGCTTCCCCACCTATCGTCAGTCCTGGCATCTGTGATTGGCTGCAGTTAGACTGCACCCCCACCCTGTGTGACAGCATCTCTGATTGGTTGGAATCACACACGCTGTCTGCATTCCTATAGTGGAATAGCATATGGCTACAGGCTGCAGCCCCCAGCCATGTGCTTATCTTGGCTGTGTATCAAAATAAGAGTGGCTTTTTATTAAAATTATTTAAATAAATAATTTAAAATAAAAAGTTTAACAAAATGGTGTGCGGTCCCCCCCAATATTGATATCAGGCCAAGATAAAGCCTGGGGCTGGTATTCTCAGACTGGGGAGACCAATGGTTATTGTGACCCCCCCTGCCTAAAAATAGCAGCCTGCAGCCACCCAGAATGTCACATCCATTAGATGTGACAATTCCGGCACTTTACCCAGCTCATTCCGACTGCCCTGGTGCAGTGGCAATTGGGCTAATATAAAGGGTTAATGACAGCTCACAGCTGCCACTAAGCCTTAGGTTAGTAATCTAAGGCATCTATGAGACATCCCCATTACTAATACTGTAAATAAACACAAACCCCCAAAAAATCTTTTATGTGAAATAAAATACTAAAGCCCCGCCCTCTTTCTCCAATTTATTAACCTGAAACACCCAGGTCCGACGTAATCCACACGAGTTCCCACGACAATCTCGACTTTGCTACATACTGAAGTTGCAGTGCAAGGGCACTTTCATAACATGACCGCACGCTGTGGCTTCAGGCAGAGACTGAATCGTTATTCTTTTTTAAAGTCCGGCCAGACCTGTTAGGAAACATTCTTTCATGTATAATGACTTGCATATAAGGAAAATTTAAGAAGAGAGAAAACCGCCTCCTCTACCCCTTAGGCTTTGGGCACACATAGTCTTTTCGCTGCGATTTTGCATGCTCATTGCTTTTAGTAGTGAATAAAATGCTCCAAAAATGCTGCGAAGATGCTGAAAGAATTTATATGGTCCTTCTTTAAAAAATTGCGCAGCTTCCACTTCTGTCAGTAAAAAAAAGGAATTCATCCATCCTACTTTTCCATGAACTGATCTGCTCTCCCCTTCTGTCTGCTGTGTGTTTTAATACATGGTATGTCAATTCATCCATCCTGCTTTTCCAATATATCTGACCTGTTCCCTCTTTGCTTCAATATCTCCCTAGCATGCTCCAACTTCTCACTGTGATTTCCCCCCCCCCCCTTTTCCCCACCTTCTTTTTATGATCTTTGTTTATTTTGCCTGTGAAGCTGCATCTGGCAATTTGATTGAGTGATCAAGGGGTTCTTGTTGCACCCCACCCCTTCACAGCTGATTGCACTTGTATGTGAATATACTGGGGCAACTGAAAGTCTGCACCAGACTTTGTCTGCACCATGACAAGTCTGCACCATATAAGTGTGATGCATTGAATTAGGCCACAATTGGGCCGGAAATGACCGGAAGGTAATTGGCCACATAGACACTGTAAACAATGTTCGTGTGTCTCTTAACTTTCACCTCTATAATCCTTCACTTTCTACTGCACCCTCTGATCCCTAAACCCAGTAATGAGCTATTCATCTCTCCCTTCATCCTCCCCACCCATCTCACCTTCCCCTCAGAGATTTTCTTCCACATTTCACCCAGTGTCTCCAGACACACACGACCATCTCATGGCCTCTCCTGCTCCCACCTACTAACAATCTCACTGCTTCTCCTCACTGCTGGGGATATCTCTCCAAATCCTGGTCCTCCTCACCACATCCCTATTGTCACTTCAAACCCTCATCCACAACCTAACACAAATTTCCGCACCCTCTCAAACCATCCACCCAGCCCCCGCTCCCCCAATCCCACTAACAGGAGCTCTATGGAATGCTCACTCTGTCTGCAACAAACTATCCTACATTCATGATCTTTTCATCACTAATAAACTCTCCTTCCTCGCCATCACAGAAACCTGGCTCACCCCCTCTGACACTGCCTCTCCTGCTGCACTTTCTTATGGCGGTCTCCAACTCTCTCACACCCCCCGCCCCAGCAACAAGCATGGTGGAGGAGTTGGTTTGCTCCTGTCCGACCAATGCTCCTTTACACCAATTCCACTACCACCCTCTGTTACTCTCCCATCTTTTGAGGTGCACTCCGTACGCATCTAAGCCCCCTCCAACCTTCAACTGGCTGTCATTTACCGCCCTCCACGGCCAGCCATTGCCTTTTTTGATCATTTCACCACCTGGCTACTACACTTGCTTTTCACCGACATCCCCACCATCATCATGGGTGATTTCAATATCCCCATTGACACTTCCCACTCATCTGTCTCCAAACTTCTAACACTCGCTTCCTCCTTCAGCCTCACCCAATGGTCTTCTGCAGCTACTCACAAAGATGGCCACACGCTGGACCTCATCTTCACTCGCCACTGTTCCCTATCTAACCTCTCTAACTCGCCTCTCCCCCTGTCTGACCACAACCTACTCACATTCTCTTCCCTCTCTTCTCCAAGTACGCAACCCCCCCTCCACAAACTTTCACACCCTCGCAGAAATATCAAACACCTTGATTTACACGCACTTTCACAGTCCCTCCTCCCTCTCACAGACATTGCATTTCTACACGATGCAGATGCTGCTGCAACTTTATACAACACTACAATCTCTGTAGCTCTCGAATCAGCTGCCCCCCACACACACACCAAAACCCGCACAATCAACAGGCAACCCTGGCACACGAGGCAGACTAAAGAACTGAGACGGGCTTCCAGAATTGCTGAGCGCAGATGGAAGAGGTCTCATTCCACTGAGCACTTCATTGCATATAAAGTGTCCCTGACCACTTTCAAGTCCACACTCACTGCTGCAAAACAAACCTACTTCTCATCCCTCATATCCTTTCTCTCTCACAACCCTAAACAGCTATTCAACACTTTCAATTCTCTCCTCCGTCCTCCAGCACCACCTCCTTCTCCTCTCCTCTCAGCTGAAGACTTTGCCTCTTTCTTCAAGCAGAAGATTGACAACATCAGAGCAAGTTTTGGCCCACAATCACCACATCCCCTCATCATAGCTACTCAGCCTTCTTCCTCCAAATCCAGCTTCTCCACCATGACAGAAGAACATCTTTCCACTCTACTCTCAAGATCACATCTAACAACCTGTGCACTGGACCCGCTCCCATCGCACCTCATCCCCAACATCACCGCAGTCCTCATCCCAGCTCTAACCCATCTCTTCAACCTATCACTAACAACTGGTGTATTCCCCTCATGCTTTAAACATGCCTCTATTACACCCATTCTCAAAAAGCCCTCCCTTGACCCATCCTCTGTGTCAAACTATCGCCCTATATCCCTTCTCACCTATGCCTCAAAACTACTAGAACAGCATGTCCATCTTGAACTGTCCTCATACCTCTCATCCTGCTCCCTCTTTGACCAGCTACAATCTGGCTTCCGACCGCATCATTCCACTGAAACTGCCCTAACTAAAGTCACTAATGACCTACTAACCGCCAAAGCCAAGCGACACTACTCTATCCTCCTCCTACTGGACCTGTCCTCTGCCTTCGACACAGTAGACCATTCCTTCCTACTACAGATTCTCTCATCTCTGGGCTTCACAGACTTGGCCCTATCTTGGATTTCTTCATACCTAACCAGCCGAACTTTCAGCGTCTCCTATTCTCACACCACTTCCTCATCTCGCCCCCTATCTGTCGGTGTCCCCCAAGGCTCAGTTCTTGGACCCCTGCTGTTCTCCATCTACACCTTCGGCCTGGGACAGCTCATAGAGTCCCACGGCTTCCAGTATCATCTCTATGCCGATGACACACAGATCTACCTCTCTGGACCTGACATTACCTCTCTACTAACCAAAATCCCACAATGTCTGTCTGCTATTTCATCCTTCTTCTCTGCGCGATTCCTAAAACTTAACATGGACAAAACAGAGTTCATTGTCTTTCCTCCTCCTCATTCATCTCCTCCAACAAGCCTTTCCATCAAACTTGATGGTTGCTCACTCTCCCCAGTCTCACAAGCTCGTTGCCTTGGAGTAACCCTCGACTCTGCTCTATCCTTCAAGCCACACATCCAAGCCCTCTTCAACTCATGCCGATTACAACTCAAAAATATCTCCCGGATCCGTGCTTTCCTTAACCAAGAATCAGCAAAAACATTAGTGCATGCCTTCATCATCTCCCGCCTCGACTACTGCAACCTCCTGCTCTCTGGCCTCCCTTCCAACACTCTTGCACCCCTCCAATCTATCCTAAACTCTGTGGCCTGCTTAATCCACCTCTCCCCTCGCTATTCCCCATCCTCGCCACTCTGCCAATCCCTTCATTGTCTTCCCATCACCCAACGACTCCAGTTCAAAACATTAACCATGACATACAAAGCCATGCACAACCTGTCTCCTCCCTACATCTGTGACCTAGTCTCCCGGTACCTACTTGCATGCAACCTCAGATCCTCACAAGATCTCCTTCTCTGCTCCTCTCTTATCTCCTCTTCCCACAATCGCGTACAAGATTTCTGCTGTGCATCCCCCATACTCTGGAACGCTCTACCTCAGCACATCAGACTCTCCCCTACCGTGGAAAGCTTCAAGAGGAACCTCAAGACCCACCTCTTCCAACAAGCCTACAACCTACAATAGCCCTCAGTCCAGTAGACCAATGCGCAACCAACCCTGTCATCACCTATTGTACCATCACCCATTCCCTGTAGACTGTGAGCCCTCGCGGGCAGGGTCCTGTCTCCTCCTATACCAGTCTGTTTTGTACTATTAATGATTGTTGTACGTATACCCTCTTTCACTTGTAAAGCGCCATGGAATAAATGGCGCTATAATAATAAATAATAATAATAATAATTGTGTGCATGAAATTTCTGAATTTTTAACATTTGTAAGGAGTGGGACTCCTAGACGTTGTGAAGCCTACTGTTAAGTTCACAGGGCGAGCAAGAGGCTAGTGGGTCCACTGGCCAAAGGTACCAATCACTGGCCTGGAGAAGCAAACTGGATTGGCCGCCGAGTCCTTACTAAAGCCACCAGAGATGGCGATAGGCACGCATGTTTGGCACCCCTGACCTGGTCAGGCACCACTGAGTACTGCACTCAGGCTGAGTGAGTACAAACAGGTAATCCCAAAGGTTGACCAGGGTGTGGACACACACACACTTAGTAACCAGGACACACACACAGCTTAGAGGGGACCCCTGGGCAGACCCAGGGAGGGGGCTTAGCCCTCGCATCCCAGCTAGTGGTAGGTAGTGGGACTGGAAATGGGGGAGTGTGCAGTGGCAGTCAGAGGAGTAGGAGTGAGCAGCCGTGTCTGAGGTGTAGAGCAGAAGCGCAGGACACTGTCAGACTCTGCACCTGTAGTGGCTGCTGGCGGGGGAGAGCGGCTACCCAGTTGTGCTGCCTGAAAACCACATAATGAAGAGGTGGCTGAGTAAGGAGACTGCCGGTAGGCCAGGCCCGCACGGGGAAACAGGTCCTTAGAGCAGGAACCCATTTACTTGGCCTGCTAAATCTGCTGGTGAGGGTACTGGATGTACCTCACTGAACCACACAGAGTCCGCAGCATCCACAGCAACGAGGGGGCCCATAAGTAAAAGAAGGCAGGCAGCCAGCATTACTTGTTCCACGCTGTCAGCAAACAGGCCAGAAAGGGGAGAACGGTAGTTGCGACTTCCCTGGGTGATCCCGGAGCACTCCAAGTTGGGGTCACTTCAAAATAAGAAGGGCTAGGAAGGCGAGTCAGCAGTCACCCCTGGATCAGCCTGAGGGATACCTGGTTCCACCTGGTTCACCATAGCATCGCCAGGGTATCTCACATCTACCATCAGAAAAGTGAGTAAAAACCCGGAAAGACATTGCTGCCTGTGTATGAGTTCTTCTGCGACCTATGGTACTACACACTTACACTGAGCCCCTGGGGCCAGCCTCACTGTCGCGAAGCCATAACATTAGACTGCATTTACCATCAGCCCCAGAAGCTCTCTAAACTGCAGTGGCGGTCACCCCCTGACCGCAATTACCAAGAGTGACGTCACGATTTCCATTGAAGTTAACCTGACTAACCTGTGGCCAGAGGATTCTCAGCACGTGAAGTCCCTGAAGACCCTGAGGCGACCTGGAGATAATGGGGCTTCACACATGCAGGTAGGCAGCCAACAGGGCAACCCCAGGGGATCAACGATACTTCAGCAGCTGGCACCATGGATAGAATACAGTCTCTGGTTGTAGAAGCAGCAGCAGCAGCCAGTGTCATGGATTTGGTTGGGATGGATGGATGCGGTAGCAGCAGCCAATGTGGACACTTGCAGCAGTGGCAGCGGACTTGTGATGCACTGAAACACAGATATGATTAAGCAATAGCATACAGCACAATGACAGCAGTAGCAGTACAAAAGACCTGAGAACTAGCAAAGTATACAAATCACTCTTAAGGGGAAGGTACCTTAAATCCCTCATGACTCTCAGCCGAGCTGAGAGGCAATACTTGGTCAGGGCATATTGGCCCTTTAAGAAACAGGGCATATCCTTACGCATACCCCATGGGCAATCCCAGTAGGCCTGTACTGCATGCACAGGCTCTGGGAGACAGCAGCATGGACTTGGGATGGGGCAACCACCGCTGAGCAGCTGGGAAGGTGAGACAGCTGGCATCCCTGCCAAGGGAAAGAGGCAGGACAGCGCAGGGACGCCGGTGTGGGCGTTACACCTATAAACTAAGTGCAAGGCCAATCAAAACTTGAAAGGAGGGATTGCAATACACCCTGGAATACACGTTGAGCATGGTCTGAGAAATATTTTTTTTCCCCCATTTGGAAGGTGTGGAACTCCTAGACTAGTAAAGCGTATGCACTATGTGCCAGGGCTTCCAAAAATTAGAAGGAGGCTCTCCAAAACACCCTGGAACCCACGTGAAGTAGGGCCTCAGAAAACATTTGCAATTAGAAGGAATGAGACTTCTGTGGCCAACAACAAGGAGTTTCGGATTCGAGTCTACTACTCATGGTACAACTGGAACAACAAGGACCTTCAGGCATCCAACTCTGATTTTGCTTCAGCTAAGGTGGGTGGTAGTTCTTCCTGTGACAGCTCAAGTCATCAGGCAGATCCAAAACTTCAAATTGATAGAAGTAGGGGTTTCTAACCATTTTTTTTATCTCCTTCGACACCTTTGCCAATGAAAATTCATGAATCATGTGGGGTAAACTTCTCCAACCCATCCTGGGGAGAGCAGCACAAGTCCTTTGTCCATTTATTCACATAAGAGGTGCATTTGGTCCTTTCTCCTGATGTATGAATACATCTTTATCTTTTTTTTTTGTAAATGGAGTTGAGGCAAATCTCAGGCTCGTAGGCTGCAGTCACTGCTCCCTCCTTGCTTAAGAAGTTGATGCCATGGATTTTTAGTGCCACTGGGAGCATAATAACTAATAGTCACATCTGTCAGTCAACTGAAAATGCTGACAGGCTGACTGTTCTCAAAATGAACAAGGTCTGGATTTGCCCCGACTTCTCAACCCCACCATATCAACAGGGTACGGGGCCCAAATGTTTACAGGAACCCCAGGCAGCTCTTACTCATACTTTTACTCTCCACAGACTTGAGCCAAATCAGTCACGCAAGATCGTGTGTAATAATGGCCATAACCTGGTTGCGGCTCTGAAACTTGGCAAGCTCACACATGTATGCAAAAAAATAGAACCAAAAAGCTGGAGGTATTTTTGTGCAATAAAGAATTTTTATTATATTTTCATGCTGACAATAAACAATACAAAGTGCGAAAGTGACAAGTGCTCATACCTGTGGCTAGTATATAGTAAATGATCTGTCTTCATGAGCTATAGCTAGTGGTAAGACACAGCATTAATAAATAAGGTGCTAGGCATCCTGAGGTGGAGAGGTGTAATGCAGGGAATCTCCGAATACAATGCATGACAGCTGCACTCAGACTCATGGACATCTGGTGCACCACACAACAAACAAGTGGGACAACAGGGGCACTTTTATGTGGCGCCCCTGACCTGGTCAGGCACCACTGAGTACTGCACCCATGCTGGGTCAGTACAATACAGGTAATCCAGAAGGCTGACCGGGGTGTGGACACACAGGCACATAGTAACCAGGTCTCCCACATTGACCTTTGAAGGGACCCCTGGGGAATCCAGGAGGGGGGTGGCCTCCATCTCCACTCAAGGGGTGTGGTAGAGAGGCTGGTTGCTAAGTTGCGGAGGCAGGCAAAGAGGGGAGGGAGTAGTGAGCCAGTCATTCAGTGAAGCTCAGGGAGAGCAGTCGCAAGGAGAGAACCTGGAGACTGTCACTAGTCAGATACCGCAGATGCAGTGGTTACTGGTGGGGGAGAACGGTCACTTGGTAGTGCCGCCCGAAAACCACCCGAGGCCGGAGCGCAAAGGGGTGGCTGAGTACGGGGACTGCCAGGTGAATCAGGTCCACACGGGGTTACAGGTCCCCAGAGCAGGGGCCCATTCAGTTGTCCTGCTCAACCTGCAGGTGAGGGCACTTCATGCCCTTTGCCAACCAAAACACAGAGTCCGCAGCCAAATAGCAATGAGAGGGCCCATAGGTGACGAGAGGCAAGCAGCTGGAGTTTCCTGGTCTAGGCTACAAGCAAACAGGCAGAAAAGGGGAGAACAGGCAGAAGCAACTTCCCTGGGTGACCCCGTAGGACTACAAGTCTGGGTCACCACAAACAAGAGGGCTAGGAAGGCAAATCAGTAACCACCCCCTACGTCAGCCTAAAGGATCCTGGTTCCCACTTGGAGCATCACAGCATCGCCTGGGTTAACTCACCCCTGCCATCTGAAGTGAGTAGAAACCCTGAAAGACATTTCTGCTGTGCGTGTGAGTTCTTCTGCGACCTGTGGTACTATACTCCCACACTGGGCCCTGGGGCCAGCCTCACTCTCGGGAGGCCACTACATCTAGCTGCATCCAACATCAGCCCCAGGCGTCCCCTAATCTAAAGTGGCGGTCGCCCTGACCGCAATATCGAGAGTGGCATCACGAATCCCATAGAAGTCAACCTACCTGTGACCAGAAGGATCCAGGACGCCCCTGAAGACCGTGAGACGACCTGAAGGTAACGGGGCTATGGGGTGGCACATTTACAATGGTGGGCCCTGCAGCTAGGGAGAGTGGTGAGGGAACACCTAACGGACTCCCTTCAAACTGTTTCATGAGCTCCCTAGCGTCCCTATACGTGGTGTTTCAACCCATCACCGAGCTGGATACCTAATCCCTCACTAGCACTACAAACATCCTGGTTAGTGAGATGGCCAGCGAGCCTCACCGTATTAATCAACATGCAAGGAAAGATAGCTGGACAGGTGAATATGACACAACAAAAACTTGATAGTTGCAACAACACGGCTCCAAGAACTGGATAAGCAGCAGAAATCAAGCAGCTACTAGAGACGTGCATTCACCTAGGTGGCCAGGAACAGAAGATTCTATTTCTGGAGGAAACTGTAAGGGGTACTTTGCACGCTGCGACATCGCAAGCCGATGCTGCGATGCCGAGCGTGATAGTCCCCGCCCCCGTCGCAGCTGCGATATCCTTGTGATAGCTGCCGTAGCGAACATTATCGCTACGGCAGCTTCACATGGACTCACCCGCCCTGCGACGTCGCTGTGGCCGGCGACCAACCTCTTTATTAAGGGGGCGGGTCGTGCGGCGTCACTGGGACGTCACACGGCATGCGGCCAGTAGGAGCGGAGGGGCGGAGATGAGCGGGATGTAAACATCCCGCCCACCTCCTTCCTTCCGCATATCCTACGGAAGCCGCGGTGACGCTGGTAGGAGATGTTCCTCGCTCCTGCGACTTCACACACAGCGATGTGTGCTGCCGCAGGAGCGAGGAACAACATCGGACCGTCGCGTCAGCGTAATTATGGATTACGCCGACGCTGCACCGATGATACGATTACGACGCTTTTGCGCTCGTTAATCGTATCATCTAGCCTTTACACACTACGATGTCGCATGCGAAGCCGGATGTGCGTCACTTTCAATTTGACCCCACCGACATCGCACCTGCGATGTCGTAGTGTGCAAAGCCCGCCTAAGATGGGAGAGACAACTTAAAGGAGCTGGGAGGGGTAACACGCCGGCTGCACATAAGGTGATAAGCTAGAAGCTTCTAGTAGGAAAAAACTAACATTAAAGGCCCTGTCACTGTGGCGCCCCTGACCTGGTCAGGCACCACTGAGTACTGCACCCATGCTGGGGACAGTACAACACAGGTAATCCAGAAGGCTGACCGGGGTGTGGAACACAGGCGCATAGTGATCAGGTCTCACACATGTACCCATGAGAGGACCCCTGGGGATCCCAGGAGGGGGAAAAGCCTTGACCTTCACTGGAATAGTGGAGGGGGCCAAAAGCCTCCATCTCCTCTCAAGGGGTGTGGTAAGAGAGTCTGGTTGCTAGGTGGCGTAGGCAAGAACAGGAGAGGAGGGGCAGTGAGTCAGTTAGAGCAGAACTCCATAGGGCTCAGTGAGGAGCAGACCTGTGGGGCTGTTGCTGTCTAACAGCGCCCGCGCAGTGGCTACTGACGGGGGAGAACGGTCAACTAGGAGTGCTACCCGAAATCCATCTTCAGCTAAAGAGAGGGCACGGAGTGGGAAGTAAGGAGACTGCTAGAGAGTACCAGGCCCAAACGGGCGGCAGATCCCGAAGCGGAGATAGATCCAGCTTTCTTTTGCTAAACCTGCCGGTGTGGGGCTCTCAAAGCCCACACCACAACACCACAAAAGCCGCAGCCACGTAGCCACAGTTAGGGCCCATAGGTCACAGGAGGCAAGCAGCTGGAGTGGCCTGGCCCAGGCGACAAGCACACGGCAAACGAAGGGGAGAGAGGCTTCAGCATCTTCCCTGGGTGACCCCCATAGGGACTCAAAGTCGGGGTTACCCCAAACCACCAAGGGCTAAGGAAGGCGAGTTAGTAGTCACCCTCACAAGTCAGCCTGAAGGACACCTGGTTCCCGCCTGGTTCATCCCAGCTACGCCCGGGTTACTCACCCTGCCACCTGAAGTGAGTAAAAACCCTGAAAGACATTCTGCCTGTGTGGAGTTATTCTGCGCCTTGTGGTACTACGCACCTACATCGGGCCCTGGGGCTTGCCTCACTCTCAGGAGGCTATTCCAACTAACTGCACATACCATCAGCCCCAGGCGACCCTCAACCTGCAGTGGCGGTCCCTACTGGCCGCAATACTGAGAGTGGCGTCACGACAAGAAGAAGATCTCCTACCTGTGACCAGATCCAGCCGAGTGGAGTCCCTGAAGGTAATGCACCGACACAACACCTGTGGGGCTTCACATCACACACAGAGATAAATCTGCGGCAGATCTGTGGTTGCAGTGAAATTGTGGACAATCAGTGCCAGGTTTGTGGCTGTGTACAAATGGAACAATATGTCCATGATTTCACTGCAACCACAGATCTGCCAAAGATTTATCTCTGTGTGTGACGGGGCCTTGACTCCTGAAGTGCCAACATAAAGCAAAAACGTTTAATATACTGAGCCACCCAATAATGAATGAAACTCAGATCCCAGAACCGTCACATATTTCTCAACCGCAAGAGACAATCGTGTCAAGAGGGCTAATAAAATGGTGCAATACCAGAAAGCCCTAACTAAGCAATTAGTACAAAAATTCCCATCTGACAATACTGGCGGCAGAGGTCATAGTTTCTTGAGCAACCGAGAAGAGATGAGGGAGAAACACACTGGGTCCAACAGAGGCAGGGAAACACGATGAAAGGTCTGGGACAATTTTATGAGACCTTCCAAATGCCCAGACCCTGATGCACAGGGTACTCTGACAAGGAGGGAAAAGTTTTTGAGATGGTGATGGAGTACCTAGCCAACCGTACCACACAGATTCCCCTGTGCTGAACAACTATTGGGTATCCAAGCTGACCACGTGGCATGAACTGTCCCTCTACGCCTTCGAAGTGCTGACCTGCACTGTCTCTAATGTTTTGTCACAGTGGGTTTTTAATGTTTAAGGCTATGTGTCCATGTTGCTTTTTACTTGCTTTTTACCAGCTTTTTTGCTGCTTTTTCAACTGCAGCGTTTATTGCCAAAATGGATGTGTTCTGCTTTTCAAGCAAAGTCTATGGGAATTTGGGTTTCTTGTGCCCACTATGCAGTTCAAACTGCAGCCTTTTTCTGGCAGAAATTTGGACAAAAACTCAGCTTTGCAGTTCAAAACGCAAATGGCAAAAACAATTGACATGTCAATTGTTTTTGCCATTTGGGTTTTGCACTGCAAAGCTGAGTTTTTGTCCAAAGTTCTGCCAGAAAAAGGCTGCAGTTTGAACTGCAAATGTGACGCCCTGGGCAAGCCAGGGGTCACAGGTCATGACACCACCACACCCTACACCCCGGATAGGTACACCGAAGCTACCCAAAAATCCTTGTTGCCTTCCTCCAGGGGCTGATGTCCACACCAGGGGGTGGGCCAGATGGTTGGCTCCACCCACCGAGGAGTTCACAGCCCTGGAGGCGGGAAAACCAGGCAGTTCAGTTTAGGGAGAGTGTGAAGTAGGAGTGAAGTGGTAGAGGAGCAAGAGAGAGGAGTAAAAGTGGAAGAGAACGAGACAGTTGAGAAAGCCTGAAGTTGGTCCGGGTGCGTGCCCCGGACTGAGAACAGCAAGGTTAGCAGACGGCGGTGACCGTCTGCAGGAGAGGCTGATCGGAGGTTGCCGAAAGGACCGTGGACGGGTGGTGGCCCGGCGGTACCGGAGCGGTATACGAAGTGAAGCCAGCACCATTGGCAGGGGCCTTTCGGATCCCGGCAAGGCTAGGAGTCGCCGTGAATTTGCCAAATCCGTCAGTGAAGGGGACCTCCGGGTCTCCCAACAACTAAGTCCCTATTGAAGGCAACAGTCCAACCGTAGGAGAGAGACACCGCCACCGCCAAGGCACCAGTTTCTCAGGGCCAGCGCCTGCGGGCAAAGAGGGGCTCCTCCGGCCCATATCCAAGCCGGGGAGCGGGTTACTGGTGGGAACCCATCGCTACCAACATAGACTTAGGTGCAGGAAAAGGGACCGTCACCGTCAACTACCGGGGAAAAGCAACCGCAGCCGTCCGTGGGAACCGTCTTTCCAGCCGTGTGTTTTACCGAGAACTGTGTCATCGTCTCAGGCTGAGTGAGTACCACAGTGCCGTGAGGCACAGCGCTGCCCCCGCGTCCCTGCACCCCACCAAGCCCTGCACCGGCCCCGCCATCCCTCATCCCTCACCTTATCACTGTGCCCCGGGACCCCCATACAGAGCAGCGGTGGTGTCCACACAATCACCACAACCGTGGGTGGCGTTACGGACAATAAATCCCCAAAACCAATCCCCCTTTCACTCACGGGCGAGGAGCGCCTCTCGAGTCCCCGGGATCCGGCCCATCGCTCGAGCCACCGAGCAGCAGCAGGCCGCAGCAGCAACGGCAGCCGGACCCGAGCAGTGGGAGGGCGCGGCGTCCCCTCCTCCGCCCGCGACAACTTGGCGTCACGAACAGGATCTTACTGCTTTGCCGTTGGGTAGAGGTGCGCCTTGTTACC
>NW_027444527.1:0-21627 GCF_048569485.1 Anomaloglossus baeobatrachus | reverse complement strand
GACTATTGTGAACGATCAGCTGATCGCTCCCAGTAGCCGGCCGCCGGGTGATCAGCTGATCGCTCCCAGTAGCCGGCCGCCGGGTGATCAGCTGATCGCTCCCAGTAGCCGGCTGCCGGGTGATCAGCTGATTGCTCCCAGTAGCCGGCCGCCGGGTGATCAGCTGATCGCTCCCAGTACCCAGCCGCCGGGTGATCAGCTGATCGCTCCCAGTACCCGGCTGCCGGGTGATCAGCTGATCGCTCCCAGTAGCCGGCCGCCGGGTGTTGAGCTGATCGCTCCCAATAGCTGGCCGCCGGGTGATCAGCTGATCGCTCCCAGTAGCCGGCCACCGGGTGATCAGCTGATCGCTCCCAGTAGCCGGCCGCCGGGTGATCAGCTGATCGCTCGGCCGCCGAGAATGTGTGCGGGGACAGAGTGCGGGGGGAGCAGAGCAGGGTCATGGCGCTGAGGACAGGTGAGTAGGTGTGTGTGCGTGTATACATGCGGAGTGGAGTGTGGGAGGGGGCGGAGCCAAGTGGGGAAGTGTCGGGCTCCCTGTACACGTAGGTAAATATCAGGTATAACTAGGCAAAGCACTTTGCTTGGTTACCCGATATTTACCTTGATTACGGGTGCAGGGAGCCAGAGAGAGCATGCGCAGAGAAATCCTGAGGATTCCGCTGCTCAAAAAAAGTTACATGCTGCGTTCCTCCCACTTGGGCGGAAGCAACGGAGCGTCGCCCAGCGGAAGCAACGCAGGTCCTTTTGCCACAATCCGTCATCCATACAAGTCTATGGGAAACAGCGGAATCCGTTAACGGATTCCGCTGTTTTCCAAAAGGGCGGATTGTGACGGAAGGAAAACAACGCAAGTGTGAAAGTACCCTTAGACATCAGAGACACTTTCCAGAAAAACTGCCTTTATTCCCACAGCAACCAATCACATTGTTTCCATTTTTACAACAGCAACCAATCCATGCTCAATTTTGATTTTACCTCGGCAACCAATCAGCGCTCAGCTTTCGCTTTACCTCATCAGTGTGAGAGACGTGTGCGGCTCATTATAATCTTCCAGTCAGTGGCTGACATTCGCAGGAGACGGTCGGTGCAGGACATTTTCCCTCCGGTGATATTAGTTGCTGTGTTTTTGTTGGCACCTAATAGATACGGCAGGTTGGGCCGGACTCGCGTGTCTGTCTTAGGAACTTCATTACTCTCCGTTTTCTGTCAGTAAAGTGATGAGTGACAGAACAGTGGAAGAAGCCGATCAGTATTTTGGTGACAGGTGACCTCGTTCTGTGGGGCTTATGGTGGCTCTTGCTATCAGCTGCAGGAGATGATGACAGCAGCACATGGAGCACAGCCATGATTCTCTCCCTGAATGGTGGTGACCGGGCGGGGTCATCAAATGTGGAGTGGGCTCAGGACCAGCAATATACGTCTGCCTGTAACAGCAGCGAGTGGAGCTAGTGCTTTTTACTATTTAACCATTTAGATATAGGTCTCTATCATTGACAGCAGCATTTAAATAGAGCGTTCTCCTGTGTGGATGGATTACCATGGCAACCAGTGATTCGCTAACCCCTTCCCCCATGGATGTCGCTGAGAACTGACAGTCATTGCTGTACAACTTTTTGAAAAAAGTAAGCCTTAAATATAGAGTTATGCAGTGGCGTAACTGCACCGTGGTCCATCGGATGCTAAAGTGTTACCCACCCAACCATTTAAGCCATTGTAGCAGTTGAAATCCTATGAAGACATGCAAGCTGCCCCCCATCCTCTTAATTGCATGGTAATGACCCCCCCCCCCCCCATCCTGTACTAATGTCTCCCCATCTTGGGCCATTTCCTGATAAATATGTCCCCCATCCTGTTGTATGACCCAACAATGACTATATGCTGGTATATACGGTATATATATATATATATATATATATATATATATATATATATATATATATATATATATATATATATATATATATATATATACAGTTAGGTCCAGAAATATTTGGACAGTGACACAATTTTTTGGCGAGTTGGGCTCTGCATGCCACCACATTGGATTTGAAATGAAATCTCTACAACAGAATTCAAGTGCAGATTGTAACGTTTAATTTGAAGGTTTGAACAAAAATATCTGATAGAAATTGTAGGAATTGTCACATTTCTTTACAAACACTCCACATTTTAGGAGGTCAAAAGAAATTGGACAAATAAACCAAACTCAAACAAAATATTTTTATTTTGAATATTTTGTTGTGAATCCTTTGGAGGCAATCACTGCCTTAAGTCTGGAACCCATGGACATCACCAAACGCTGGGCTTCCTCCTTCTTAATGCTTTGCCAGGCCTTTACAGCCGCAGCCTTCAGGTCTTGCTTGTTTGTGGGTCTTTCCGTCTTAAGTCTGGATTTGAGCAAGTGAAATGCATGCTCAATTGGGTTAAGATCTGGTGATTGACTTGGCCATTGCAGAAGGTTCCACTTTTTTGCACTCATGAACTCCTGGCTAGCTTTGGCTGTATGCTTGGGGTAATTGTCCATCTGTACTATGAAGCGCCGTCCGATCAACTTTGCGGCATTTGGCTGAATCTGGGCTGAAAGTATATCCCGGTACACTTCAGAATTCATCCGGCTACTCTTGTCTGCTGTTATGTCATCAATAAACACAAGTGACCCAGTGCCATTGAAAGCCATGCATGCCCATGCCATCACGTTGCCTCCACCATGTTTTACAGAGGATGTGGTGTGCCTTGGATCATGTGCCGTTCCCTTTCTTCTCCACACTTTTTTCTTCCCATCATTCTGGTACAGGTTGATCTTTGTCTCATCTGTCCATAGAATACTTTTCCAGAACTGAGCTGGCTTCAGGAGGTGTTTTTCAGCAAATTTAACTCTGGCCTGTCTATTTTTGGAATTGATGAATGGTTTGCATCTAGATGTGAACCCTTTGTATTTACTTTCATGGAGTCTTCTCTTTACTGTTGACTTAGAGACAGATACACCTACTTCACTGAGAGTGTTCTGGACTTCAGTTGATGTTGTGAACGGGTTCTTCTTCACCAAAAAAAGTATGCGGCGATCATCCACCACTGTTGTCATCCGTGGACGCCCAGGCCTTTTTGAGTTCCCAAGCTCACCAGTCAATTCCTTTTTTCTCAGAATGTACCCGACTGTTGATTTTGCTACTCCAAGCATGTCTGCTAGCTCTCTGATGGATTTTTTCTTTTTTTTCAGGCTCAGGATGTTCTGCTTCACCTCAATTGAGAGTTCCTTAGACCGCATGTTGTCTGGTCACAGCAACAGCTTCCAAATGCAAAACCACACACCTGTAATCAACCCCAGACCTTTTAACTACTTCATTGATTACAGGTTAACGAGGGAGACGCCTTTAGAGGTAATTGCAGCCCTTAGAGTCCCTTGTCCAATTACTTTTGGTCCCTTGAAAAAGAGGAGGCTATGCATTACAGAGCTATGATTCCTAAACCCTTTCTCCGATTTGGATGTGAAAACTCTCATATTGCAGCTGGGAGTGTGCACTTTCAGCCCATATTATATATATAATTGTATTTCTGAACATGTTTTTGTAAACAGCTAAAATAACAAAACTTGTGTCACTGTCTTAATATTTCTGGACCTAACTGTGTATATATATATATATATATATATATATATTATATATATATATATATATATATATATATATAATGTACCCATTCGGATATATATGGCCTCATCATGTCCCCATTTTGGTATGTATGTCCCCATCATTGCTCCATCCTGGTATATATGTCCCTATCTGGTATATATGGCCCCATCATATCCCATCCTGGTGTATATATAACTTCATCATGTCACCATCCTGGTATATAGGGCCCAATCCTGTCCCATGCTGTCCTGTCCCAAATATATGACCCCATCAAGTCTCCATCCTGGTAGAAAGGCCCCATACTAGTATATGTCCCAATCATGTCCTCATCCTGGTATATATAGCCCCATCATGTCTCCTTCCTGGTATATAGCACCATCCTAGTATATGTTTATATTTGGCCACATCTTGATATATAGCTCTATCATAGTATATGTCCCTATCATGTCCCCATCCTGGTATATAGCCCCATGTTGGCCGCATCTTTGTCTATAGCCCCATCCTGGTATATGCACCAATCATGGCCACCACAGGACTATAGTGATAACCACTGAGCCACCGTATCTATCAAGAAGCAAAATATATAACATTTCTATTTTGATACACAGCCTAGATAAGCGCAAGGCTGGGGGCTGAAGCCTGTAGCTGTATGCTTTACCTGTGCTGGGTATCATAATATGGGGGACCCTATATCAATTTCTGTTTTAAATTTATTTTTACACCAATCTACAGTGCCCTGCAGATAGGGTCTGTGATTGCAAATAGTTTGACACACTCACTCTTGCTGGGGATGCATCTGACTGTAACTAATCACAGATGCCAGGACTGCCGTTGGGCAGGGGGAAGAAGTGAATATGTATGAGGCAAATGAGCGGCCCCGGAAGCAGAATGAGCGGCCCGGAAGCAGTTACAGCCGCGCCGGAGACTCAGTAAGTATAAAACATATAATCCAATCCCCCTATCCCTTCTACCACCATTTTTAAAAGCCGAATTCTGGTCCCCATAAAGTTACATGGAGACCAGCATACAGTCGGACATCTGCATTAAATTCCGTGCCAGAGCCATTTTTTATTTATGTTTTTATAAATTTGGCCAGACTCGCTGATCCCGGTTATCTGCCCATCACTACAGACGGTACAAATTCTGTGTAATCCTGAATGAGGGGAAGATGAAGAACAAAACCATCATGTAATATTTTATTAATATTTTATCTGATAATATACAAAATTTACTCCAGTAAAACCTTCATTACTAGATGCCAATCGTTACAGAAATTAATATTCATTATGAATCACCATTTTCATTAATATATTCATCTTTTCATGAATTTGTTAGGTTAAAATTTATTTAATCAACAAGTATTTTGCGGCAGTGTCCGTATTTTGCTTAAGAAAAAAAAAGTTTACACCACATTTTGGTTGTCACTTTTCTGTTAGATTTTCAGCAGCTGATAAACCGACATGGAGGAGGATCCTGCAGCCTCCGCAGTGATTGTCCCAATATCTCTCAGTATCAGAAGCTGGATTTACAAACTGTGAATGGATTTGTCTCCTGATCACTAATACACGACCAGTGTTATATTCCAGATAGAAATGATTATCAGTAAAATTATCAAGACAAAAAAATCAGGTGTAAATACATTTCCCATTAATTATTGTTAGTTATAGGCCGTGTTCACATGTGAGGTTTATGCTGTTTTCTGTTATTGAGATAAAATATTTTACTGACATTTTCAGAAAGGAAAAACAATAACTAATCTGATTACAGCCTTACTGTGAGACACAAATGACAACGTTATAATTGTCTTAAATTACAATTAATGTCATGGTTATCCATTACTAGGAAAACCCCTTCTGATTCCACATGTTTACCCCCCCCCCCCCCCCCCCCCCCCCCCCCCCCCCCCCCCCCCCCCTCCCCCCCCCCCCCCCCCCCCCCCCTCCAACCCCCCCCTTCTGATTCCACATGTTTTACCCCAGGTAAAATAATAAAGCCTATACTCACCTCCCGTACCGGCGCCTTCTAGCGATGTCCAGGATTGTGGCTCCGGGGCTCATGTGGGGTTGTGATCTCACACAAGCTCCGCGTCCAATCAGCAATGGCTTCCTTCTCCCCACCTTCGGACCAAACAACCAATCAACAGGAAGTGAGTCTTGTGGCTGCGCTTACTTCGTATTGATTGACTTGTTTGGTCTGAAAGCGGGGAGAAGGAAACCGGTGCTGATTGGATGCAGGGCCTGTAAGACGTCACAACCCCATATGAGCCCTGGACACCACTGGAAGGGCACCGGCACAGGAGGTGAGTATAGGCTTTATTATTTTACCTGGGGGAAAGATATGGAATCAGAAGGGGCTTTCCTATTAGAAGACAATCTCTTCAATCTGTGAAATGTCCAACCACAAAATACAGATACTTTTCTATAAATTGTTTCTCTTTCAAAACTAAAGGGATGATTCAATAGCAAGTAGTTGACTGATGATGTGGTCCTGAGCGTCTTGCAGAGTAACTCACTGCAGCTCTTGGTTCTACCTAAAAGCTCATATTGCCATAAAGTACATTATTATGGCACAAAAAGACCCTTCAGACCCTGGTTTAGGCCAGTCACTGTGTGATCACGGAATAATTCCATAATGTATAACAGGCCATAATTGTTATTGGTCTCTTCTACTCCAGACTTTCTAATATATAATCATATTGTTTCCTGTTGTAGTACTCAGGTCACAGGGGGACATCTCTCCATTTCCAGCAGAACGGATGGCAATACTTATAAACAGTGATGGGTATTATATGGGAGAACATATGTCAAGGAATCATCTAGTTAGAGGGGTATTCTCATCTCCAAGACCCTATCCCAAAATGTATGTAGTAGGTGTAATAATAATAATAATAATAATAATAATAATAGCAAATACCTCCACTAAGAAATGTATTATAGTTCTTCTGATTCACTGTGTCACTTACCTCATGTTCAGGGCATTGCAGGACTTTAGTTATTTATGGTTATGACCACGCATATAGTCATAGTTTTAGTCAGTTGCTCATGGTCATAACGATGGATATCTAATGTCCTGCAATGCCCTGAACATGGGGTCAGTGACACAGTGAATCAAAAGAACTATACTACATTTGTAAGTGGAGGTATTTGCTAAATATTATTATTTTTTTATTATTATTATTATTATTATTATTATTATTATTATTATTAAACCTACTACATATTGGGATAGGGTCTTGGAGATGGGAATACCCCTTTTAAGCCTTACTAAATGAAAGTTAAACAATGTGCAAATAATATACAAACAGATACAAATAACCAATTTGTTTTAAAAAATCATAGCCACTCTGTTGTTAGTGGGAGTTTACTAAAATTTGAATATTTTCTTAGGTCAATAACATATAGCCACAAAACTCTGACCATGAGGAACCGTCTACATGGACCACCACCTGTGTCCATAATAAGTCACGGTCACCAACATTAACGAGGATGGAAAATTTTGAAACTACACAAAGTCTAAAAGAACATAGTTACATGATTGATTCTGCTCCTTTTCTGCATACTGATTCCACAAGTATAAAGTCCTTCCTGTTTGCAAACAATATGTTACACTACATGGACAACCATTAGACTTACGTTAAATTTTTGTGAACCATTTGAGTGAAAAAAAAGTTTGGGGGCCAATGGGTGTCGGTAAAATAGGAATGGCACAGAATAATTTTCTTTTTGGGGGGTAGACGGTAGCCCTGTTTTTCTATCTGACCCATGTGGACATTCCTTATGGCACAATAATCCTTATTTACCCTGTAAGAAGCTGGGCATCTGTACTGATCCCAGTGATAAGAGGTTTATGGTTGATATAAATCCCTGTAAGGCTCGTGCTGTACAATGACTTTTGCTCATGTGACATCTGCAGTAAAATTGTCTCTCTAGCTCCCTATTTTTCAAAATGTTGTGCAACTATTACAAGAATCGCTACGTAGATGTGTTAATTTGTAGCAGTTTACAAAAAAAATATTTTCTCTTCGTCTCTGATAATAACGGCAAAGAATCATTTCATATAAAAACTCCCCAAGTAACTACCGTATTTTTCGCTTTATAAGACGCACCGGAATATAAGACGCACCCCAAACTTAGACATAAAAAAAGGTAAAAAAAAGAAAAATGGGGTCCGTCTTATACTCCGATGTTCTCTTACCGGAGGGGGGCAGCAGTGGTGGTGAAGCGGGGTCACAGGAGGCACAGGTTGTGCTGGCAGGCGCGGCAGGTCAGTGGCAGCGGGGTCCGTGGTTGCAGGTGCCGTGGCGTCCGTGGTTGCAGGCGCGGTGGTGTCCGCGGTGGCAGGATCCGTGGGGTCCGTGGTGGCGGCAGCAGCCGTGGCATGAGAGCCGTGCAGCAGGCCGGTGCAGTGAGTGTCCGCGGTCCCGGTTCAGTGGTGGCAGCGGCGGCGGCGGCGGCTCAGTGGTGGGAGCGGCGGCAACTGCTCAGTGGTGGCAGCGGCAGGGACTGCTCAGTGGTGGCGTGTGTCCGCGGTCCCGGTTCAGTGGTGGCAGCGGCGGCGGCGGCGGCTCAGTGGTGGGAGCGGCGGCGACGGCTCAGTGGTGGAGTGTGTCCGCGGTCCCGATTCAAGTAATGGCGCCCGGAGCGACGCATGCGCAGATGGAGCTCTCATCCAAGGGCTCCATCTGCGCACGCGCTGACTCCCGGAGCAGCGCGTGCGCAGATGGAGCTCTCATCCAAGAGCTCCACCGGCGCCATCATTTGAAAGTGGGACCGCGGACAACTGGTAAGCTGCACAGCCGCCCGCCCCGCATGCACAGAGTGGCAGCCAGCAGGCTGCCCGCCCACTCTGCGTACAAGCCGCCGGGTACCTGTGCTTGCGTGCGGTGGCAGCCGGGTACCCATGGCTGTGTGCGGGCGGCAGATGGGTGACTGTGTGAGGGCGGCAGCCGGGTACCTGCACGGTCACCCGACTGCCGCTCGCACACAGCACCCGGCTGCCGCCCGCACACAGCCATGGGTACCCGTCTGCCACCGCATGCAAGCACAGGTACCTGGCTGCCGACCCCACACAGCACCCGCTGCCGCCCGCACACAGCCACGGGTACCCGGCTGCCGCTGCATGCAAGTACAGGTACCCGGCCGCTTGCATGCAGCCACAGGCACCCGCCCGATCGCTTCAGACAGGACCCCCCCCCCCCCGCTACCGCTTTATAAGACGCACCCCCCATTTTCCTCCCAAAATTTGGGGAGGAAAAGTGCGTCTTATAAAGCGAAAAATACGGTAGATCCTTTACGAGGCTCGTTCCATTGGCTGAATGCTCCACCAATCATATATTCTGTTCCCTGTCATGTCACGAGTGTCTGACTAGATTTCTTCAACAACAGCAGTTCCTCACAGCTGTTTCCCCCCTTATATCTCCATAAGACCTCCACATAATGCAGCATGAAGGGGCTTTGTGAAGGCGGCAGTGAAGGTGTGTAAGTGTCTGATGGGGTCACACAGCTCATAAAAGGACAACTGCCCGGCCTCATAATCCAGACAGACCCTGACTCCATCACTGGAGATCTGCTGAGGTAACCGGATACCTTCACCACCATGTCTGACTGTATACTGATTATTACATACTTTCTCTTTACACAAACCCCAGGACTTGTTATTATCTCCAATAAATGACTGACCGTCCGTCCTGTCTATACTGGGGTAACACATCCCCACCCTCCACAATTCAAGCTCTCTGATCTCCACATCCCAGTAATGTCGTCCTGAGGTAAATCTGTGGCTGCTTATTACCTGAGAATAATTCAATCTCTTCGCAGTTTGTGGAAGATTCTGCCATATTTTTGACAAAATTGGAGTTTTCAGGTCGTTTGACATAAGATTACTTACATCCAGTAACATGTCTGCAGGATCCTGTACATAGAAAGTCCCATTTATAGCCCTTATTATATCAGATATTGTGTGAGATATGTGAGAAATCAGCTTTGCACCCCGATTACCTCCATCATGTCCTATAATGTCCTCATCACCTCCATCATGTCCTCCTGAGTCTTCATCACCTCCATCATCTCCCCCTGTGTCCTCATCACCTCCATCCTCCTCAGGATCACACAAGTCACCGGTGTCTGGATCCTGTAAGACACTCAGTGCATCAGTCATGTTACACAGCTCCTCAATGTGTCTCATTTTCATGGACAGCTCGTCCTTCTTTATTTCCAGCTTCTGGATCACATCAGACAGTGACAGTGACACCTGCTCTTCCCGTTTGGAGATCTCACTCAGGACCCTTTTCTCCAGGTCGTCCACCCGTCTCCTGATGTCTATAAAAAGAGCAGTGACTCTTCCATATTCTCCAGATGCTTTTTCTTCAGCTTTTCTCCAGTGTTCCTCCAGACTCTTGACTTTTTCCTCAGTTTTCTTCTTCTTTGTGATCAGTTTCTGGAGAACATTTCTCAGATTCTTTTTCTTTTTCTCAGAGGCCTCATCCAGTATCTCCACCAGGTGTCCCCGATGTTCTCCGGCCAAACTGCAGGACACACAGATACAAGCAGCGTCCTCAGTGCAGTAATATTCCAGGATCTTCTTATGGACAGAACATTTGCGGTTCTCCAGAGAAGTGCTGGGATCAGTTAGGACGTGTTCTGGTCCTTTGCTGTGAACTCTCAGGTGATTATCACACATAGAAGCCTCACACAGCAGACAGGATCTAACAGCCGGTACAGGAGAGTGAATACAGTAAGTGCAGCGGATCCCGGTGATCTCCTCCTGATCTGATTGAGTAGACAGGAAACGTTCTGCTACGTTATGCAGAGTTATGTTCCTCTTCAGTGTCGGCCGCTCCTTGAATTCTTCTCTACATTCAGGACAGGAATAAACTCCAGATCCGTCCTGTATGTTCAATATCTGATTAATACAGACCCGGCAGAAGTTGTGTCCACATCTCAGGGTTACAGGATCTGTATAAGTGCTTAGACAGATGGAGCAGTCCAGCTCTTCTCTCAGATCAGCAGACGCCATGACTTCTGGATTTACTAAAAGGAAACTGAAAGTTTCTTTTATAGGGTGTGTTCCAACATGAAATTGCACAATTTGCGAGGGCTATGTATCCGTGCCGCCCACTCGTCAGCATCCGGATCCGCGGTGGCTCGAGGGTTCTCTGGACCCGAGGGTGGGGGTCGCGCGGCCACTCAGAATAAAGGGGGTATTTACAGGGGGTTTGTATGGACATTTCGTGACGCCACCCGTGGTGCGTGGTAAGGTGAAGTACCATCGCTGCTATGGGGATTACCCGAGGGCGATGGTGCAGGCAGCCAGATGGTTAACCCCTCCACGAGTAAGGGGGAATGCCCCGGGATTCGGTGATGGTGACAGGGAGGTGCCGATGGAACGCTAAGGGGCAATTGCGTTCTCACTCAGTCCAATAACGCTGACACTGACAACCGTGGTAAACCAAAGTTCTTGATACTGCTGCAGCAGGGAGGGAGCACGCCTGGATCCCATGCCCATTGGTGTTGCTTGTTAGTCTTTAACCTTTACCTTGGCACCTCGTTCTTCTAGTTTTTCCCTTTAGCCTGAACCAAATGGGTCCTGCTTACCAGTGTGGCTAACTGGGTGAGCTTGCTCTCAGGGTTCACGCTTGTAATTTTCTGGACTATGTAGTGGGAAAGTCCTATCCCCCTCGTTGCGCTAGTACCCCGATTTTGGAGCGCGTGGAGAACGGATCTTGAAGGCTCCGTCCTCTTCGGGTAAATTGTCAGGACACCTGAAGCTCCTTCCTGACCTAGGATCCACGTACCCCGTCATGCCCTGGCCCCTGCCCGGTGATGGCACAAGGCTGCCGGCTGTCCTCCTCGACAGTCCTTGCCCCTTGTCATGATCCCCTGCGACTAGGGTCCAGCTCCTACCAGGTCTACACCAATGTCTGCCACCTAGTAGTCTCAAGGATCCCAGCTCCTGACCTCTCCTCCTTGAGAAATCACTTCACAACTCACTCACTGTCTCCTAACACTCCTGACCTCCCCTTAACCAACCCCCCAAGTGGGCGACCCTTTTCCACTCAGGTCAGCCACTGGTCTTTCTGGTTGGTGTGGTGCAGAGTGTTCCTAGGGTTTTGATTAGCTTGTTTTTGCCAACATCAATGGTCAGGGACCCGTAACCAAGGAGGAGGTGGATACTGTACAGAAGGGCAGATTGCACAGTACCCTGTGACGACCTGATAGGCCAGGGCGTCACATATACATGTTTGGTGTCTACAAACTCGCACCCACCTCAGGCATCACAATGACACATCAGTTTTACCATATAGTGAACACGGTGAATAAAATATCCCAAAACCTATCGTGCAATCACACTTGTTTTGCAATTTGTCCGCAATTGGAATGTTTTTGCTGTTTTCCAGTACATTTTATGGTAAAACTTATGGTTCCATTTAAAACTACAACTCGTCTTGCAAAAAACAAGCCCTCATATGGCAAGATTGACAGAAAAATAAAAAAGTTACGGCTCTCGGAAGGAAGAGAGAGAGAAAAAAACCTGGAAAAATGCAAAATGCATGGGGGCTGAAGGAGTTAAAGGGGTAAGGTGGGGGGCTCAGGAATAGACCCCGCACCAGGATTATACCACTTAAATGCTTCTGTCAAAAACTGATAATGGATTTAAGTGATTAAACAGTGGCAGTCGCAGCTCCTGAGCCCACTCCATGCAACCACTCCATTATTTATCTCATATATCTCCTCAATATATATGTCTACCGTCCAGGAAGGGTCAACGTATTTTTCCCTCTCATCCCATATTGTGAGAACACAGTTCCGGTCGTCTGTTCCATTTGTCCGGTCTGTGCAGGATGACACTTATAGGGCCTCAGTCATCAGAAAAACCTCAAAGCAAAACTGCCTTTATTCCCACAGCAACCAATCAGAGCTCAGCTTTCAGTTTACCTCAGCAATCAATCAGCACTCAGCTCTCATTTTACCTCAGCAGTAAGAAGTGTGAGGCCCATAGTCTGAAGTGTTTCTCTCACAGCAGGAGACCGGAGCTGGTAATTATATTCCACTGGTGATTTTATTTGTTCTTTCTTTGTTAGCCCCTGACACAGATGGGCTGCAGGGACTCTGTGTCTGTCATTGGCAATTCACTAATTACCGTCCTCCACATCAGTAGAGAGGACAAGTAAGGTACAATAGACCAGCTCAGCGGTAGAGGTAGAAGTCGATCTGTATTTTGGAGGGAATGATGTATAGGTGTCGCGGGCGGAGGAGACGCGCTCACTACGCTCGGGTCCGGTGCTTCTGCTGCTGCTCGGTGGCTCGAGCGGTGGGCCGGACGCGGGGACTCGAGCAACGCTCCTCATCCACGAGTTAAAAGGGGATGGTTTGTTTTGGGAGATAGTTTGTGACGCCACCCACGGGTCGTGGTGATAATGGGCACCACCGCTGCTGGTGACGGGGATCCCGGGAGTGATGGTAGGGAGAAGCTAGGATGTTGTCCCCTCCGTGGGTAGGGGTTGGTGATCTCGGGGCCCGGTGGTGGTACGGGGAGGCTGAATGGCTGGGGTGCAGGGTTGCAGGGGCAGCGCGGCGCGGTGCCGGATGGCACTGTCGTACTCACTTAGACACAGATGCACAGAGTCTCTGGTGAACCAAACGGCTGGATGGACGGGTCCCGCAGCCGGCTGCAATGTTTGTGCTCTCCTCGGACAGGGTGATGGTGGCTGTCTTTCCCTGCACCTTGTTAGAATGTTCTGACTCCAGGGAGCGGACTACCAGTGGGCAACCACAGGAGTATAGGTACCGAAGGAGCCCGTTTTGCCCGCAGTCGCTGGCCCTTGGATCTCTAGCTTATGGCGGTGGCTGTGTATCCTCTCGGTGTGGACTGTTGCCTTCTGTCGGGTCTTGGTTGTTAGGAAACCCCTGGGGTTCCGGTCACTTTCGGATTTGACCGTTGTCGGCGGCTCCAAGCCTAGTCGGGGTCCGATGGCCCTGCCTTTGTGCTTAGCTTCACGCCACTCCCCGGTTCGGTACCGCGGGCCACCGCCCGACCCCGGTCCTACGGTTCCGCAGAGATCCACTAACTCCTGCAGACGGCCACCACCGTCTGCCAACCTCGCTGACAGTGCCTGGGTTCCTACCCAGACACTAACAGGTTCTGTCCTCTCGCTTTCACCTCCAAACTTAATCTGTCTCTTTTCCCGCCTCCAGGCCTGTGAACTCCTCGGTGGGTGGAGCCAACCACCTGGCTCCGCCCCACCTGGTGTGGCCATCAAACCCTGGAGGGAGGCAACAAGGGGTTTTTTTTGACTGGTGTGAACTGTCCAGGGGAGGGGGTGTGTGTGATGTTATGTCTGTGACTACCTGGCTAGTCCAGGGCATCACATTCCCCCTTGGTGAAATGCAGACTGTCCGCGGACTGCCCATCCATCACCAGTTTTATTTTTCTGAAAAATATAAACATAAACAACTGTACGGATATTTCAAATCTTCCCTTACGGGAGCCATGGTGCTTCAACGTTACCAATATTTAAAAACATTTTTATTACTAACGGACGGGTTCATGTACTTCCGCTCCCCCGCCCAAGCAACCTACACCTTGATGCTGCCCCTATGAAGCGGGCAGCACCCCTTTACCCCAGTCCTGGTCCAGGTTACCCGAGCGGGAACGGACACGGTGTCTCGCACCTGGCTGTCATTTCAGGGGACCCCTGACCCCCGGAGGATGGCCACCGGTCCTGGTGGTAGCCGGACCCCAGCCTACTCTGCTGCGGGTCCATCCTCCAATCTGCCTCTCTGGAGGTGGCAACAGAACACAGCCCACAACTTATTTACAAGATCACAAGTTCGTGGTTGGCCTGCAAGTTCTCAAGCCTTGTTCATGAACAGGTTCTCATGTGGGCTGTTTTGAAGTAAACATACTGATGGTCCCAACCGGGACAACTTGTCTTGCAACGGACGGTAATCAGGTAAGTCTTCGGATTAATTAGTATTCACTCAAACATTTACACAATCAACATGCTGCACCCCTAGACGGTAGTTTCCCTGTACCTAAGCTGGGGCCTACCTAGGTTGGGGCGTGTGGACCTTCTGGGCCCAATGTCATCAGTGCAGGGCAATGGGACAGAGGAGACAATCGGTTCCTCTTCCCATATGGCAGGTATGGCAGTTGGAGACCTACGGGGGCTTGGAATAGGTACATCCCATGGCACTGGTTCAAGCGGTTCACTGACGGTTATTTCCAATTCCATTTCTTCCATGTGTTGTGGGAACATTATCATCAGAACAATCACCGCGCCGTTCTGCATAGGCCAGTCCGCTGGGAAGTCACCCATCACTGTGTGGATCACCTCCTTTTATTTTTCCCCGCTCGGTATTGGGACTGGAGCTTCGTTTGCCAATCTCAAAGGGTGTGGGCACCTCTTCAGGTGGTCCCTGGAGACCGTAGCTGAGGTTTTCCCCTGGTCGCGACTAATCAGATAAGTCTTCTCGTTCTCCCATTCGGTGGGCTGTATGACGTACGGGGTTTGCTCTCACTGGTCATCAATGTTATGCGTTCTCCTCTTGCATTTCAGCACTACATCCCCGGGCTCAAAGGGAACGGCTTGAGCCCGCTTGTTGAAATGCTATTCCTATTTTTCTCGGCTCTGACACAGATTCTTCTCCACATATTCCTGGACCCGTCGGTACTGTATTTGCCGCCGGGTATCCCAGTCTGCACTCGAAGGGAGGGCCTCCGGAACTTCCAAGTCCATTTCCAGGTCCACCGGCAGCCGGCCCGGTCGGGCTCTCATCAGATACGCCGGTGTGCATTTGGTAGAGCCACAGGGGATGTTATTGTACATGTCTACCAGGTCAGGCAGCTTCTCCGGCCACAGGTTCCGCTCATCTAACGGTGGTATCTTGAGGAGATCCAGAACCAGGTGGTTCATCTTCTCGCACATCACATTAGTCTGGGCATGGTATGGCGTGGTTCTGATCTTCTTACCACTGTATAATTGGCAGAACGCTTGAAACACCTCTGCTTCAAAGGCCGGACCCTGGTCCGTAAGCACCCTCTCTGGGTATCCGTGTGGTCGACAAAGTAGGCTTGGAATGCCCTAGCCGCAGTACGGCCGGTCAGATCTTTGACTGGAACAACCACCATGAATATTGAGTAGTGGTCCACGATGGTAAAGGCATAGGTGTACCCACTTCGGCTAGGTGTGAGCTTGACGTGGTCCAGGGCGACCAACTCCAGCGGTTGATGGGTAATGATTGGTTGTAAAGGGGCCTTCTGGCTGGCCTCATCCCTTCTCAGTGTACAGGGACCACACTCTCGGCACCAGGCCTCTACAGACTCCCGCATCCCACTCCAATAGAACCACTCCCTCAACAGCATCTCCAGCTTCTTCCACCCAAAGTGCCTGACACCATCATGGTAAGCTTGTAGAACTTTGGGCACGTTAGCCTGAGGAACCACCAGCTGGAACCTTCTCATGAGTCTTCGGGTTGATCAGCTCCCGATACACTTTCCCTTGGTGCAGGAACAGCCGGGCTCGTTCTTTCCACAGCCGCTGGGCCTCAGAGGGAGCTGAAGGATCCATTCCAGAGGAGCCTTGCTCAATCATGGTCTTGACCAGCTGGACAGCAGGCGCCTGGTCTTGGGCTTCTTGCCATCCCTGACTGGGTAGCGGGTCCAGGTTCACCTATTGCTGTTTGACATATAGTTTTTCGACCGGTAGCCGATGGAACGCGGGCAACTCGATCTCCTCGAGGTCATCATTTTCCGACCCCCCCATCCGGCAGGTGGGGCATCCGGGATAACGCGTCCACGTTGGTGTTCTTGCGGGCGGCACGGTACTTGATAGTGAAGTCATAGTTAGACAGCCTAGCCACCCACCGCTGCTCCAGAGTGCCCAGCTTAGCCGTGTCCAGATGGGTCAACGGATTGTTATCCGTATAGGCAATGAACTTTGCCGCCGCGAGGTAATGTCGAAACCTCTCAGTGATTGCCCACACCAGGGCCAGGAACTCAAGCTTGAAGGAGCTGTAATTTTCGGGGTTCCTTTCCGTGGGCCGGAGTTTTCTGCTGGTGTAGGCGATCACCTTTTCTTTCCCATCCTGGACCTGGGACAAGACTGCCCCTAAGCCCACATTGCTGGCATCAGTGTAGAGGACGAACCGGGTTGTAGTCGGGGTACGCCAGGATTTCTTCTGCCGTCAAGGCCGTCTTCAGCTGGAGAAAGGACTCTTCATGATTCTCCTCCCACGCAAACGGGAGTCCAAGGGCTCTGCCACCCTTGGTCTGTCCAACGAGGAGGTCTTGCACAGGGGTGGCCATCTTCGTGTACCCCTTGTTGAAGCGGCGATAATAGCCCACCAGGCCCAGGAACTGTCTCACCTCTCTCATCAGTGGTCGGCCTCTGCCAGTCCTGGATAGCAGTGATCTTCTCGGGATCTGGGGGCGACACCTTCTGGGCTCACCACGTGTCCCCCCCCCCCCCCCCCCCCCCCCCCCCCCCCCCCCCCCCCCCCCAGGTACTGTACCCTGGGCTTCAGTAGGTTGCACTTGGAGGACTTCAGCTTCATCCCATACTTGACAAGGGACGCAAACACTTCAGCCAGGTGCTCCAGGTGAGCCTCGTACGTCTGGGAGTATACGATCACATCATCTAGATACAGCAAGACAGTTTCGAAATTGAGATGTCCCAGGCAACATTCCATGAGCCGTTGGAAGGTTCCAGGGGCATTACACAGCCCAAATGGCATGCTGTTGAACTCGCAGAGTCCCATGGGAGTAGCAAATGCAGTCTTCTCGCGGTCCTCCGGTGCGACCGCTACCTGCCAGTATCCGCTGGTAAGGTCAAGGGTAGAGAAAAAGTTGGCAGTTTTCAGCGCAGCTAGCGACTCTTCGATACGGGGGAGAGGGTAGGCATCTTTATGTGTTATCTGGTTGATCTTCCGGTAATCCACACACATTCGCATGGTGCCATCCTTCTTCTTCACCAGTACCAGTGGGGCTGCCCAGGGACTACAACTATCCTGAATGACCCCTGCCTCCTTCATGTTCCTCAACCTGTCCTTATCGCATTGATAGTGTGCTGGTGGGATGGGCCTATACCTTTCTTTGATGGATGGATGTATGCCTGTAGGGATGTGGTGTTGAACCCCTTTAACCCTCCCGAAATCTAATGTGTGCTTGTTGAAAACCTGTTCATACTCCTGTATCACCCTGTATACCCCCTCTTTGTGATGCGTGGGTGTAGCTTCAGTGCCTACATGCAGTTCCCGGAACCACTCCTCTAACTGTTCGGGGGGTAGATGGTTGCTGGCAGGGGGTGCAGAGGCAGGAGGGGCGGCTTCGTGAATGGTGTGAGGGTCTAGGGCAGTCATGGCGAATAGTGATGAGCGAGCATGCTTGTTACTACTCGGTACTCGCACGAGTATCACTGTACTCGGGCTACTCGGCGGGGACCAAGTAATCTCGCGATACTCGTGCTGTACTCGTGGTCTTCATGTTGGCGCTCTTTTTAAAGCCATCCCTTATGCAGGGATTGGCTGGCAGACCACTGCAATGCCACAGCCCTGTTACTTGTGGAATTGCAGTGATTGGCCGGCCCTCACAGCATGACCGTGCCTTTAGCCCGACACTTCCCCGCTCGGCTACGGCCCCTCCCGCACTCCACTCCGCGTGTATATATATATGCACGCTTACACACACATGCACGTTTTTTTTTTTAATTTACAGTTTTATGGTTTCTACATGCTGCCGGGGATCATTTCAGAATAATACTCGGGTCTCCCATAGGATAACATTGGGCTCGGTGCTCGGGCCGAGTACACGAGTATTTTGAGATGCTCGGCCCGAGCCTCGAGCACCCGAGCATTTTAGTACTCGCTCATCACTAATGGCGAACCTTTTACAGGCCGAGTGCCCAAACTGTATCCCTTTTTTTCCGAAGTGCCAACCAAAACTATTATGTAAATAATTGATTGTAACCTTACCTTTGCAGTCTTCCCTTCTCTTCAGCAGGGGGCATCACGCTCGTGCTTACCACACATTGAAGCTGAGCCCCTGCACTTTCTAGACACAGCAGTTGGATTGATCCCTCTGGAAAAAAATTGCAGCATATTAGACAAAGATTTTAGCCTGGAATGCAATCAGATGTCACCCTGTAATCCACATCTACATTTCAAAGTCTGAACATCCTGAAATCCCATGACTGCCCTACTGCAGAGGCTTTCTTCATATTGTCAGCAGAATCCCCCACACCAAACCCCCCCTTTTCCCAACCGCTAATAAAAACACAACACCCTTCTTTGGATAAATTGGCCAAATCGTCCCGGTTTATTAACAAACATTATAACAGATAATAAATAACCATTTTACCAATGCAAGGGCGGTTCTTGGAGCCCCAAAACCTGGCGGACACCAAATATTATTACCAAACCATCCGGCATATTTTGCCCCCAGACGCGCCCACAAGCTCGGGGGCACCACCTTTGCCGGAAAACAGTGTCCCTAACCGACTCTCAGGGGACCCCACCCCTGGAGAGCCCCCCCAAGTCCGCCAGGCAATTACCATACCAGAATAAACAAAGGGGGGTGGTCCCCCATCTATCCGATGTACCACCCCCCACCCCGAATTTCCACCGACTCCAAGAACCCCCCTCGCCACCGCCACCACGAGCATTACCTGACACCTCATAATGCGAGTCACCCCACCAAAATGAGTGCCCGCTCCACTCCTTCTTGAATGCTCAAGGCCCATAAATCAATACCCACGGCAGTCAGGTGCACACCATCTGATCGCCAAAAATTCCCCTCCCCCGACTCCAAGTCCCTGTGCCGAACCACAACTCCTCCATTCCTGGCCACAAAACTCCCAACCACCCTGTTGACCTTTATTCTGGTCTTGTCGATCCCCTCCAGGGACCGAGCCCCCCGCCAAACCTTTCTGGGAACAATGTCCGACCAAACCACCCTCAGGTTAGGTCAAACTGACCAAAGGCGGAGCAGGTCATACCGTATATCCCGAATCAACTCCCGACAGGGGCGGGCCCCTAAATCGTTTCCCCCAATGTGCAACACCAGCACATCCGGGGTGCGATCCAATCGAGCGAACCGGTGAAAATCAACCAACACCTGCCGCCAGCGTATGCCCCTCACCCCGATCCAACGTACGATTACCTCGTCTCTGGACCAACCCAACTGCCGACCATTGCGCCGCACATCAGCTCTCAGTGCCCCCCAATAAACAAATGAATGGCCGAAAATCCAGACCAGGGGCGCACTACCTATAAAAGGAAACAAAACAAGAAAAGAGGGGGGGGGGAGGGTACAATGACCACAAGTCAGACACACTCCAGTAACTACCATTAACTTTAGAACAACATTACAATTTTTTTTTTTTTTTTAAATTCACCACTACACCAGACTAGCCCCGACTTTTACAACAAATGGGGGCGGACGTACAGCCTGAACCTCCTCGACTACCACCTGCCTATCCTCTTCACTGTCTCCGCTGGAAGCCCCCACCTGTCGGCCTCCGTCGCCGCCCCAATGCGAAAAGAGTGGGCTGAAAACTTGTCCGCCTCCAACCCCAACCTCTCCAGGCATTTCCGAAAGACTGCCACAAACTGGTACCTGGACAAAAACGATCCGTCCTGATGCTTCAACAACGGGCCCAGACGGCCAGGCCCCAATTCTACGTACTGTTTAAAACAAAAGACAGGGCACATCAAGGACTCCGCCAATGCCCATAAAGTGACCCTTCTTCCCCGACCAAGTTGATCCGTCTTAGACCGCCGGATCCAAAATTCCACAGAGTCTCCCAAATCAACTGTGTCTTCTCCCAAAACACCCCTCCCACGGGACGACGCTGGGGACACCAACTCGCCTATCCTCGTAGCTCCGAAGAAAGCCCAGGAAAACGCCAACCGAAACAAAACCAATTCAAAATAGGAAACACACACTCGCTCCAGCTGAACACCCAGCTCTTCCAGCAGCTGGAATGACACCGGCCTCTGACTGTCCAGTCTATGAAGCCCCTTCCTCAAGTCCCTCACAGCTTGTCGAACCAAAAAATTCTTTGTTATGTCAACAACCCCCCGCAATTTACAACCAAACGCAACCCCTGCCATAAACCGATTAACCCTTGAAAAAGACCACTGACCGGAAGCCATCCGGCACATCCAACAAAGCAAAGCGCATACAGAATCCTCGGCAGACTCCCCCGCCCCAAATTCCTGCCTCCAATTTGTCCATTCCATCCAAGCTGCTTCATACGCAGCCCACTTGCCAGGGGCCAATGATGCTCTGATCAACGAACTCGCCTCTCGGACACCAATTCCAAGAGCTCCGCCGGCCAGATGCTGCCAGCGGACTCCGCTTCCGGTGCCAGGCTCCAAAAACGATCCCACTGCAAGCGAGAAAGGGAATCAGCAATGGAGTTCTCAACCCCCGGTACATGCACTGCCACAACCCACGCATTAAGACAAAGGCACCGCAACACAAAGTACCGCAACAAGCGGACCACCGGAGGAGACGCGCCCGACAAGTTACTAATTGCCATGACTACCGACATATTATCACAGTGAAAACGAATTTTTCTGTTGCTGAAATGCTCTCCCCAAACGGACACTGCCACCACAATTGGAAAAAACTCCAACAAAGTCAAATTCCGTGTAAACCCTGCTTCATGCCAAGCCGCGGGCCACTCTCCCACGCACCATCTGCCGCCGAAGTAAGCTCCAAAGCCCTTACCCCCCGCGGCATCGGTGAAGAGCTCACAATCAAAATCATCTAAGACTTCCGCAATCATTAGCGACCGGCCATTGTACTTTTCTAAAAAACTGCCCCATACCGCCAAATCCTCCCTAAGGTCCCGAGTAAACCTTATGTAATGCCTTGGGGAGCGCGCTCCAGCGGTCGCCGACACCAACCTTTGTGAGAAAACGCGGCCCATGGGCATGATGCGGCAAGCAAAATTAAGCTTGCCCAACAAAGACTGGAGGTCCCGCAACTGGAT
>NW_027444526.1:0-21632 GCF_048569485.1 Anomaloglossus baeobatrachus | reverse complement strand
GGACTTTGCAAAGTTCTTTGCTCGCCGAGAACTGGTTACCAAGGGACTTGTAAAGTTCACTGACAAAACTGAGAACTATAGGTCATGGCGAGCCTCATTCCAGAACACCATACAGGGTCTGGACCTTTCTTGTAGCGAGGAGTTAGATCTCCTAGTAAAGTGGCTTGGGAATGAGTCGGCTGAGCACGCCAAACGACTAAGAGACATTAATATAAAGCATCCAGCCCCAGGCCTACATAAGGTGTGGGAAAGACTTGATGAATGCTATGGGTCCATAGAAGCCATTGAAAATGCTTTATACCAAAGAATTGATGGTTTTCCTAAGATAGGGCCTAAAGGTTATCAAAAACTTAAGAGAACTGAGTGATTTGTTGATAGAGTTACAGGTTGCCCAGGAGGAAGGAAATTTGCCCAGACTGGCTTTCCTGGACATTGCCAGGGGAGTTAGGCTAGGTTCGCACACTGCGTCTTATTGACGCTGCATTTTTGTGCGTTTTTGGCCGCTAAAAACGCACAAAAACGCACCTGCGTCGAAAAAACGCATAAAAAAACGCATGCGTTTTGGCCGCGATTTGGTGCGTTTTTGGCTGCGTTTTGCTGCGTTTTTGATCTCTGCATTTTGCTGCGTTGTTTATCAGTGAACAAAAAAAAAAGGTCTGATGTAATTTCCTTCTTCAATGTGTTCTTCATTCTCCACTAGTGTATGCAGAAGATCAGACAGCTGCAGAACTACAAGGCTCAGCATGCTCCATCCAGGACTGAATGCTTGAGGGAGAGTCAGGGGGAGCAGACCTACAAGGCTCAGCATCCTCCATCCAATAGTGTATGCAGGAGAGCAGACAGCAGCTGTCGAACTACAAGGCTCAGCATCCTCCTTCCAGGACTGTATGCAGGATTTCTTTGCCCCCCCAAACAAAAAAAATGACGTGGGCTTCGCCATATTTTTGTATGCTAGCCGGGTACAGCAGGCAGGTACGGGCTGCCCCCAACCCCCAGCTGCCTATTTGTACCCGGCTGGGAACCAAAAATATAGGGAAGCCCTTTTTTTTTTAAATTATTTCATGAATTTCATGAAATAATTTAAAAAAAAAATGACGTGAGCTTCGTCCAATTTTTGAGTCCAGCCGGGTACAACTAGGCAGCTGGGGATTGGAATCCACAGTGCAGGGTGCCCATTCTTTCTGGGCACCCCCGCTGTGAATTGCAGTCCTGCAGCCACCCCAGAAAATGGCGCTTTCATAGAAGCGCCATCTTCTGGCGCTGTATCCAACTCTTCCAGCTGCCCTGATGCCGGGTGGCTCGCTGGGTAATAATGGGGTTAGGGCTAGCTGTATAGCTGACCCTAAGCCCGAAATTCATGGTGTCACGCCAATATTAGACATGGCCACCATGAATTTCTAGTAAAGATAAAAAAAAAACACAACACACAGAAAAATATTTTTATTAGAAATAAAACACAACACAATTAGTGACTCCATCTTTATTGAAATAAAAAAAACCCCTGTGATACCAATGTGATATGACTGAAAGAATGTGTGATTAGATAGGAATCATAAAAGATAGGAGTGATCCCAGATATTATTTGACCTATCAATAATTCAGTATCAAAGAGATGTCCTTTGGAGGGCCAATATGATGACCAAAGAATACATGTTTTGAAGCGGTTTTCAAGATAAAGGAAGTAACATTCACAGTTCCACTTGCCGGAAACTTGTGGTTAGCTTAAAGACAGGTTTAAGGAAGCTTGCATATGAAATTTACGGCTCATTGCAATATTTCACTAACACAATGGTCAACTGTGGTCGGCCAGTTGACCACTGGCTAAATGTGCAGGAAATGTGAAGGAAGCTACTGGTGCCCACAGCAGCTTGTGGTCAAGTTACATGAACATGACTCAGCTGTCATATGCTGGTGACCATTTAAACCCAACCTACAAAGTTTTCCTATAAAAAATACACCGAACTCGCTTAATGTTAGGGAAATACCTTCCAGGACATTGAAGTGTACGTACGCACTGTTCCTGTGATGCCATGCCAAGATGCCATGTTGATTCCTTATCATTAACTCGAGTTCCCTCCGATGTGAAAGGATTGCTACAACATAATGGTAATGTTGATGCATATTTCTGTTATTGTATAAGTTTCTATGACTATAGTTCTTATGCCTATGTACCATTGATTATATTCATGTGCTATTAAAATAAATAGTATCTTGCTATAAAGAATATTAGTATTCGTGCCTGATTAGGATATCAGTGAGCGCTTCGTAAGTACGGGCTTTCAGCCGCCCTTTTTAGTAGAATTTAGCAAGACACCCCCTCCGCAGTAATCCTGGGTCAGGGTCCCGCGCCGTCCAATCCGGATCCAATATCATCTGATCGGTTTGCTGGAAGGCAAAGCGATCAGATGATGTGTCAGGATCAAGTGCCTGAATCCCATCACACATCAGCTGATTGTATAAAAGCCGATTATACAATCAGCTGATGCATCGGTGCAAAAAAAAAAAAAAAATATATACTCACTTATGTGCTGATTACCGGCAGCTCCTGCAGCGATGGGGTGGGAGTCTGATCCCGTCCGATCGCTGCAGCAGCTGCCGGTAATCAGGGATGAAGTCTCCTGACGCATCCGCTGATACCGGCCGGGCGCCCGCATCACCGCGATACTTACGATCAGCTGATGCGTCAGGTGACTGCATCAGGTGATCCATCGCCAGGTCCTGCATCCATCGGAGGTTTCCCGGCCGTCTGCACACAGCCGGACCGGGGGTGGCGATACCGTGAGAGGAGATGGGAGCGGGCATGGCACCGGGAGTCTGCAGACAGGTGAGTATAACTTTTTTTTTTCTACTGTTAACTTTTGTTTTCGCAGCCGCTTCCACCTCCTGCCTGTACATGGCGCCGCACGGCAGCAGACATGCACAGGACGGGAGGTGGACGCAGCGGTGACGGTACCGGGAGGATTCACGCTTCTGTATATACTGACAGAAGGAATCCTCTTCCTGTACACGTCACTTTACTACCCACCTCCTGCGTTTATAGCTGCGTTTTTGGTCTTAGAAACGCACCAAAACGCAGCTATTTGCGTTTCTCATTGCGTCTTTCAACATCCCATTGAACGCAATGGATGAAAAGCGCAGTGAAAAACGCGGGAATAATTGACATGCTGCGTTTTTGTGGCACCACAAAAACGCAGCTGAAAAAAAACAGATGTGTGCGGACAGCAAAAATGAAAACTCATAGACTTTGCTGGGGAAGCAAAGTCATGCAGTTTTGAGGCCAAAAACGCACCCGAAAAACGCGCAAAAACGCCGTGAAAAACGCACTGTGCGCACATAGCCTTAATCTGATAGTGCAGAAACTTCCTTACAACCTACAAGAAAAGTGGATCACATGTGGTTCACGGTACAAACAAATTCATAATGTGCCTTTTCCTCCTTTCACTGTATTTGTAAATTTTGTTGTTCAACAAGCTAAAGTCAGAAATGACCCCAGTTTTGACTTCACCCTTTCGTGTCCCACTACCCCCGGTGTCAAACTCAGTGGGACACCCGTGACAGTCCATAAAACTAACATTGTTTCCACAGGACCCTCTCAACATGCTAGTAAGCTACCTCCAGAAGAGAACAGACCTCAAGATGTCAGCAAGCAGTGTCCGCTACACAAGAAACCGCATCCGCTACTAAAATGCAGAGCCTTAAGGGAGAAGTCTTTAGAGGATCGCAAAGGTTTCCTCAAGGAAAACAACATCTGCTTCAAATGCTGTGCTACAACATCACACCTCGCCAGGAATTGTGAAGCTAGCGTGAAATGTGCAGAATGCAGCAGCACGGATCAGAATACAGCCTTACACCCTGGACCACCCCCACGAGTGTTGTCACAAGCAGATGAGCACAATGCCAAGAAGAAGGATACTGACGTGGACTCCCCTGAGGTCACCTCTCAATGTACCGAGATCTGCGGAGGACCCGTAGGAGGAAGATCCTGTTCAAAAATCTGTCTTGTCCGAGTCTACCCAGCAAGCCATAGGGACAAAGCGATCAAGATATATGCAATCCTGGATGACCAGAGCAACAGATCTCTAGGCAAATCCATTTTCTTCAACAACTTCAGCATTGTAGGCCCCGGTTCTCCCTACTCCTTGAAGACATGCGCAGGTACTGTCGAGACGGCGGGGTGGAAAGCAACCGGATACAAAGTGGAGTCTGTAGATGGCCAGATCTGTCTATCATTACCGACCATACTGGAGTGCAATCAGATTCCCGACAGCAGGTCTGAGATTCCTACACCGGAGGTAGCTGCTCCTCACCCCCATCTGAAGCATATAGCTCACCTGATACCTGAGTTGGACCCAGAAGCCCCAATAGCTTTACTCATGGGAAGAGATATACTACGAGTTCACAAGACTAGAGAATACATCAACGGCTTCCAAAACGCTCCATATGCACAGAAGCTCGATCTTGGATGGGTCATTATAGGAGACGTCTGTCTAGGAGGAGCACACAAGCCGACCTCAGTCAACAGTATGCTCACCAATACATTAGAAAATGGACGCCCGTCTCTCTTACAGCCATGTCAGAATAGTCTGCTGGTAAAGGAGTTACCATGCAGCACACCTCTGCCTTGCCCTTTCACAGTTCCTTCCAACGAAGAGGTTCTTCTGGTATCGTGACAACGACCCCGATAAAGACATTGCAGAGTACTGGAAGAGGGTACACATCTTCGTGAACAGTCCTTACCCAGCAGTCGCTATCTACGGCCTCCGAAATTCCACCAAAGCGGGTGAAGAAAAGTATTGGTCAGATGTCAGATCCTTCGTAGAAAAAGACTTCTATGTAGACGACTGCCTGAAGTCCACACCAACAACTGAGGCTGCAATCAGTCTGCTAAAAAGGGCTCAAGAAATGCTTGTTCTGTCTAACCTGAGGTTGCATAAAATTGCCTCCAACAGCCGAGAATTGATGGAAGCCTTTCCCTCTCAAGACTATTCCAATGATCTAAAGGACTTAGACCTAAGCATTGACTCCCTTCCTATGCAGCGGAGCCTACGATTGCTTTGGGATTTGAAGACGGATGCCTTCACCTTTCAGATCAACAAAGACGAGAAACCCTTCACGCGCAGAGGAGTTCTTTCTTTTGTGAATAGCTTGTACGTCCCATTGGGATTCGTTGCTCCAGTAACCATTCAAGGCAAGATGATGCTAAGGGACTTCACCCAAGAGACATCTGATTGGGATGACCCACTTTCAGCAGAAAAAGCAGATCTGTGGACTGAGTGGAGGAAGTCTCTCGAAGCCATGACCGACCTTCATGTAAAACGACCGTATGCTCCTGTGCCATCCACGGAAGTCAAAACACAAAAACTTTGTGTCTTCTGTGATGCATCAGTCAAAGTGATCGCAGCAGTAGCGTACCTCAAAACCACAGATGCGAATGAACAGAGCCACATAGGTTTCGTTATGAGCCGGGCAAAACTGGCGCCACTCCGTGAACACACGATACCCAGACTTGAGCTCTGCGCTGCCGTCCTCGCGGTTGAATTGGCCGAACTTATCTCATATGGGATGAGTCTGGAGATCAAAGACGTCAAATTTTATACAGACAGCAAAGTGGTACTTGGGTATATCTGCAATGAATCGCAACGCTTCTATGTCTACGTCAGCAACCGGATACTAAGGATAAGAAGATCCACTTGCCCTAGTCAATGGCACTACGTGTCTACCCATCACAATCCTGCAGACCACACGACTAGATCCGTTGAACCAAGTCATCTGAGAGACACTTCATGGTTCACAGGTCCTGCCTTCTTGCACCGTTCGATGCCTGACATCAGAGAGTCTGATACATTTGAGCTAGTGGACCCAGATGACGATGAAGAGCTTCGTCCTCAAGTGTCTGTTCTACATACAGTGACATCAAGTAATCACCTCAAATCTCATCGATTCAGCAGGTTCTCGACTTGGAAGTCACTCGTTCGAGCCATCGCTTTTCTACTTCATGTAGTTCTTTCCTACAAGATAACATTACCTACAAGTCAGAGACTTTGTAGAGGATGGCATCACTGCAAGCATGCATTCATCGCTTCTAATCTGGAAATAGCTAAGATCGTGATACTCCGCGTTATACAAAATGAGACCTACACCAGAGAAATAGACAACCTCAATAAGGGACAACCCATTCCCAGAGACAGTGTCCTGAAGAAGCTCGATCCATTCGTTGACCAAGACGGACTGCTGAGAATAGGTGGTCGCCTTCAAGAAGCTGAGGTAGAAGTTTCAGAGAAACACCCGATAATAATCCCTGGACTTCACCACATAACCACCCTGCTTATTCAGCATCATCATGTCTTAGTGAAACATCAAGGTTATCTATTTACTGAAGGGAATCTACGAGCAGCCAGACTATGGATAGTCGGAGCGAAAAGAAATGTGAGCAAGCTCATCTTCAACTGCGTTACGTGTCGCAAACTTCGTGGCATGTTCCAAAATCAGAAGATGGCCAATCTGCCACCCGACAGACTTAGTACCGAACTTCCCTTCACCAATGTCGGGCTAGGTGTGTACGGCCCTTGGTGTGTGGCCACACGACGCACTAGGAGGATCCATGCTGAAGGAAAGTGCTGGGCAGTTCTATTCACTTGCCTATCCATCAGAGCTGTCCATATCGAAGTAATCGAATCTATGGACACTTCAAGCTTCATAAATGCTCTTCGACGCTTCATCGCGATCTGAGGCCCTGTGAAGCATATTCGTTCTGATAGAGGCACAAATTTTGTTGGAGCGGCAAGAGAACTCCAAATCCCTTCTAACCTAGATATGGTTAATGTAGAAAGGTACCTAGGCGAGCAAGGGTGCACCTGGACTTTCAATCCGCCACATTCCTCACACATGGGAGGAGCCTGGGAAAGAATGATAGGGGTAGCACGCAAAATACTGTCTTGCTAAATTCTACTAAAAAGGGGGCTGAAAGCCCGTACTTACGAAGCGCTCACTGATATCCTAATCAGGCACGAATACTAAGATTCTTTATAGCAAGATACTATTTATTTTAATAGCACATGAATAATCAATGGTACATAGGCATTAGAACTATTTTTTAGTCATAGAATCTTATAGAATAACAGAAATATGCATCGACATTACCATTTGTTGTAGCAATCCTTCTCTTCGGAGGGACTCGATTTAATGAGTAGGAAACAACATGGCATCTTGCATCACAGGAGCAGTGCGTACACTTCAATGTCCTGGAAGGTTTCCCTAACATTAAGTGAGTCCGGTGTATTTTTATAGGAAAATTTGTAGTCGTGTGCAAATGCAGTATTGCAATTGTGAATGGTTAATTGGTGACCAGCATGTGACAGCTGAGTCATGTTCATGTAACTTGACCACAAGCTGCTGTGGGCACCAGCAGCTTCCTGCACATTTCCTGCACATTTAGCCAGTTGACAACTGGTAGACCACAGTTTCCTGGAGATATTGCAAGGAGACGTGAATTTTACAGGCCAGCTTCCTTGCAACTGTTGTCAAAGAACCATAAATTTCCTGACTGTGGAACTGTAAATGTTACTTCCTCATTATCGTGGTTTTACTTAAGATCTGTTTGACATGTATTCTTTGGTCATAGTGAAATTGGTTATCCAGAGGACATCTCTCTTTGATACTGAATTATTGATAGGTCAAATAATATCTGGGATCACTCCTATCTTTTAATTATGATCCCTTTCTAATCACATTCATTCTTCAGTCATATCACATTGGTATCACAAATACTAGATTCCGTCTTCTTACAAGCAAATACCAGACTTACACACGAAAGTTTGACTATATTCCTGGCCGAGGTCTCAGCTATTATGAATGCAAGACCGCTGACAACTCTTCCTGGTGATTCTGGAGACCCGACCATCCTTACTCCCGCTATGCTACTCACGCAGAAGACTTGTGTTCCAAATGCTCCACCTGGAGAATTTAACGACAAGGACCTCTATAGACAACAATGGAGGCAAGTGCAAAATGTAGCCAATGTCTTTTGGGACAGATGGAAAAGGCAGTACCTCTCCACTCTGCAAACCAGGACAAAGTGGCAGAAAGACCCCCCAAACCTCAAACCTGGCGATGTTGTACTTGTGAAAGACAGTCAAACACATTGGAATGAGTGGCCACTCGGCCTAGTCACCAAACCTTTTCCCAGCAAGGATGGGAAAGTACGTAAGGTAGAGGTCAGAGTGTGCAAGCTTGGGGAGAACAAACTGTTCCTCAGGCCTGTAACCGAACTTGTGTTACTGATTTCCCCAAAAGAACCAAATAGTGGCATCCGTTGACGCCAAGCGGGGAGTGTTCTGCCTCATGGCAGCCTGCTAATAGTCATTCATTGCAATTTCTGTTACAAACCCTAGAGGTCGTCGTTATTCTTTTGAATTGCTGAGTTTCCCTTTAAGCTAAATGTATTCTGGGTAAGGAATGCCTCCCGGAGCTGAGAAGAAGCCTGCAGCCATTTTCTCTTTGGATTTGTCAGGAAAGGACATGCCGACTTACCTCTCTGTACATTCACCCCTGCCTAGTGTAATCCGGTGAGCAAAGCAAATTAATGTAGAATATCTGGAATATGGGATTCAGTTTTGGGCACCACATTTTAAAAAGGACATTAAGAAGTAGAGATGAGCGAACTGGCCGTGGTTCGGCTCGAGTTCAGTTTGCCGAACGGAGGTCTCGTTCGAGTTCGGTTCGTCGAACCGAACTCGAACCAATAGGTTATAATGGGAGGCAATCACAAACACATAAAAATGCATGATAAATGTACACAAACAGTTAATAAACATTGCCATAACACTTACCGGTCCCCGCGATCCCTCCTGCACTCTGTCTCCTGCCGCTATTCCATCCGATGATCGCTGAATCCTCCCGGTGACCAGCACTGCCAGCAGTGATGCAGGACCTATCGTGACGTCAAAATAGCCATGTGACCAGTCACGTGGCTATTATCTCATTGGCTACAGACTGGTCACATGACTATGACGCGTCATGTAGGACCTGCGAGTGCATCTCTCCGGTACACGGTGCACATTTGTGTATCACCGTGTACCGGCGACATGCTCTAGCACACGGTCAACTCCCCGTTCCGTTAGGAACCGGCTGACACAGCCGGTCATTAACGGAGATCACCGTTGTCATAGCAACGCAGTTAGCGGTGACGTCACCGCTAACCGCGGCTCCGGGAGCACCGTTGCTATGCTAACGCGTCTGTCAGCGTTACCGCTGTTACCGCTAGCAGCACTGATCTCTCACGGAGTGAAGGCTGCATGCTGCTTCCCGTGCAGCTTTCACGGAGTGAAAGCTCCACGGGAAGCAGCGTCTTCCCCCATGCAGCAGTGATGTAGCAGAGCTGCATTTGTTGAACGAGAAAGACAGAAGACCATGGATCGTGGAGGGCTGACAGGGGGTAATAAAGATGGAGTCTCTAATGTGTCTGTGTATTTATTTCTATTAAAGTATTTTTTCTGTGTGGTGTCTTTTTTTTAACCCTTTATTGGAGATTCTTAATGGCCGGGTCAAACGTGCCTGACATTAAGAATCTCTGGCTTAATACTGGCTAGTAAAACAAAGCCAGTATTAACTCATGATTACCCAACAAGCCACCCGGCTCCAGGGCTGTTGGAAGAGTTGGATACAGCGCCAGATGATGGCGCTTCTATGAGAGCGCCATTTTCTGGGACGGCTGCGGACTGAAATTCGCAGCAGAAGCACCCAGAAACCTCGGGCTAACCTGTGCTGCGGATTCCAATGCCCAGCTGCCTAGTTGTACCTGGCTGGACAGAAAAATGGGGCGAAGCCCACGTCATTTGTTTTTTAATTATTTCATGAAATAAGTGAAATAATTAAAAAAAACGGGCTTCCCTATATTTTTGGTTCCCAGCCGGGTACAAATAGGCAACTGGGGGTTGGAGGCAGCCCGTGGCTGCCTGCTGTACCTGGCTAGCATACAAAAATATGGCGAAGCCCACGTCATTTTTTAGGTGGGAAAAAAACTTCTGCATACAGTCCTGGATGGAGTATGCTGAGCCTTGTAGTTCTGCAGCTGCTGTCTGCTCTTCTCCATACAGACAGACAGCAGCTGCAGAACTACAAGGCTCAGCAAACTCCATCCAGGACTGTATGCAGAAGTTTTTTGCCCCCTGAAAAAATTATGTTGGCTTCGCCATATTTTTGTATGCTAGCCAGGTACAGCAGGCAGGTACGGCTGCCCCCAACCCCCAGTTGCCTATTTGTACCCGGCTGGGAACCAAAAATAAAGGGAAGCCCTTTTTTTTATTATTTCATAAATTTCATGAAATAATTAGAAAACAAATGACGTAGGCTTCGCCCCATTTTTGTGTCCAGCCAGGTACAACTAGGCAGCTGGGGATTGGAATCCGCAGCACAGGTTGGCCTGAGCTTTCTGGGCCCCACTGCTGCGAATTGCAGTCTGCAGCCGCCTCAGAAAATGGCATTTTCATAGAAGCGCCATCTTCTGGCGCTGTATCCAATTCTTCCAGCACCTGCCTGCTATACCTGGCTAGGATACAAAAATATGGCGAAGCTCACGTCCTTTTTTGTAGTTTTTTGGCAAAAAAAATAAAAAATGCTTCCCTGGATTTTCCATTGCCAGAGAAGGTAACACCAAGCAGTGGGGGTTAGCAGCCAGTAGCTGCTTGGATTACCCTTAGCTAGCAATACAAAAAATGCAGCGGGAGCCCATATATATTTTTTTTAATAATTTATTTAAATAACTAAAAACAAAATGGGCTTCCCTGTATTTTGATTGCTGGACATCACAGTGCTGTAAAAATAAATCTTTAAAAAAATGACGTAGCGCTTCGCGGTATTTTTGATTCTCAGCGCAGATAAAGCAGACAGCTATGGGTTGCCACCCCCATCTGCCTGCCGTTACCTTGGTTGGCAATCAAAATACAGGAAGCCCATTAATTTTTTCTATTTAAAAAATAGTTAAAAAAAAAAAATGGACATTGGGTCCCCCCATTTTTGAAAGCCAGTGTAATACTATTGTATGTACTGAGGATTTCGATAGCGTTAGGGCAATGACAACCAGAGACGAGTTCTTGGTGCAGAGATGTTTATAATATGTAACCAAGGATAAGTACACAAACGGAACAAAACACAGTAGAACAATAACACAAGAAATACCTTCCAGGATCGGATCGAAGGGAATTCCCGGGGCCACGCACCGGACTCCCCCAGGGAGACCACCAAGAGCGAACCCCTATACAGGGACTGTCTGGCAATCACCCCAGAAGGCCTAAATGCGCAGCAGCCGGGACACAAGGGGCAATAGGTAAAGTCCAAAAATGTCCGCACGGGATGAGAGTCCAGAGTGGTTACGAACCGGAAGGAACCGGGCAGAAGTGCTGACCAAAGACGGCAGACGGAGTCCGGGCACAGCTTGATGAGACCGGGTAAAGTCCAGAGTCGGTGTTGGTTGTTTTTCAGGAGGATCCAAATGTCAATCAGGAACCAGGAGCAGCAAAGCAGGAGCACACAGCAAGCAGTATACTCAGGCACTGGACTAAGCTTAGAGGCGGCCTTTTAAGCAGCTGGACAGGAAGTAGGGCAACAGAACAGCAAACTCCATGTTAACCGAGGGCAAGCTCTTTCAAAAGAGAACTGGAAATCCCGGAAGCCTGACAGTACTCCCCCCCCCCAGAAACGGCCTCAGGACGGATCAGGGCCTGGCTTGTCCGGGTACCGCCGATGAAACTGAGCAATCTTCCGGGGCGCCCGAATGTTACCCACCGGTTCCCAGGAATCGTCCTCGGGGGAGTACCCCTGCCAACGTACCAGATACTGAAGCCGATGACGATGGAGCCGGGAGTCAATAATGTCCTCAACCACGAACTGCTCCTCGCCGTCAACCATCACAGGCGGAGGAGGAGGCACGACACGACCATGAAACGTATTAGGGGAAACGGGTTTGAGGAGAGAAACATGAAAGACCGGGTGTACCTTTAAATGGTGCGGCAACCGCAGCCGACAGGCCACAGGGCTCACGATCCCGGTGATCTTAAACGGACCGATGAATTTCTGTCCCAGCTTCTGCGAAGGAACACCCAATCTCAGGTTTTTGGTGGATAACCACACCGAGTCCCCTACCTTATACATGGGTGCCTGTTTCCGGTGAGTGTCTGCCGACCTCTTGTAACGCTCCTGAGCCGAAGCCACAGTGTCCTTTAGAACCTCCAGATTCTGTCGTAGCTCCGTCAATCTGTCCTCCACCGCTGGCACCGAAACCGCAACCGGTGACCTAGGCAAAACATTCGGATGGTAACCCAAGTTAGCGAAAAAGGGCGTTACCTTAGTGGAGCTGCTCTGAGTGTTGTTATACGAGAACTCCGCCAAAGGAAGCATCTTCAACCAATCGTCCTGCAGATGGCTGACATAACATCGAAGGTACTGTTCCAGGGTTTGATTAGTCCGTTCGGTTTGCCCATTTGTCTGAGGATGGTATGCAGAAGATAAACAGACATCAATCTGGAGTGCCGAACAAAATCCCTTCCAGAACTTAGACGTGAACTGCACGCCCCGGTCAGAGATGATCTCATCTGGTACCCCATGCAAACGGAATATGTTCTGGATAACCAAATCCACTGTCTCTGCGGCTGAGGGAAGACCGGTACACGGAATAAAGTGAGCAGCTTTTGTCAACCAATCCACTACCACTAAAATGGTATTGTGACCGCCTGAGACTGGCAACTCCACAATAAAATCCATTGAGATGGATCCCCAAGGGCGAGATGGAACGGGTAACGGTTGGAGGAGTCCCGTAGGAGCCACACGAGGAACCTTGCACCGGGCACAAACCACACATGAGTGGACATAGTCTTTTACATCCTTTAAACAGGTAGGCCACCAGAAAAAATGGCTCAGAAATTCCTGCGTCTTCTGTACCCCCCTATGACCAGCCAACACGGAGTCATGGACCAACTTGAGAACCCGAAGTCTTACGGCCTCCGGGACATAAATACGTCGCTCTCTCAACCACACACCATTCCGAAGAACAAGAGTCACATCATTCGGGGGGGCAGCAAGAAATACGTCACCATCATAGGCCAGCTTGATGTCCTTCCACAAGTCCTGGTCCTGGATTACTCCAACGAAATTGGCATCTGATAACACGGTCTGAGACGGGGTTCCAGGCACGGAGTCCATGGCGTGGATTCGGGACAAGGCATCGGCTTTCCCATTACGTGAACCTGGACGGTATGTAACGATAAAATTGAACTGGTTAAGGAATAAGCTCCAACGGGCTTGCCGTGGAGACAGGCACCTGGCAGACTTAAGAAATTCCAGGTTACGATGATCTGTTAGTACTATCACTTGCTGCGCAGCTCCCTGTAAGTGGTGTCTCCATTCCTTAAAAGCTGAAATAATCGCCAACAATTCCTTGTCCGCAATGTCATAGTTCCTTTCTGCAGGGGACAACCGGCGAGAAAAGAAAGCACACGGATGCAAGAGACTCTTGTCCCCAGTCCTTTGAGAAAGGATTGCCCCTAATGCTTAATCGGAAGCGTCGACTTCCACAATAAAGGGGAGTGCGGGATTCGGGTGTATTAGTATTGGCGCTGAGGTAAAACAAACCTTGAGACGATTGAAAGCTTCCTGGGCCTGGGCAGACCACACAAACTTCTGTCCTTTCTTGGTTAACAGAGTGATAGGACGGACGATCTCTGAAAAGTTACGGATAAAGCGTCTGTAAAAGTTGGCAAAACCGACAAAGCGTTGTACCTCCTTGATGTTTCCCGGTTCCAGCCAGTCTAGAATTGCTTGTATCTTGCCAGACTCCATGTTCAGTCCCTGAGGAGAGATGACATATCCTAAAAATTGTATTTGTGAGCAATGGAATTCGCACTTCTCCAGTTTAATGTACAGGTGGTTATCCCTCAGACGGGTAAGTACTGTCTTGACGTGCTCCTGGTGTTCCTGTAGGGAATCAGAAAAGATCAGGATATCATCCAGATAAATCACCATGAATTGGTCCATTATATCCCTAAAAATATCGTTGACTAGGTGTTGGAAAACCGCAGGAGCGTTACAAAGTCCAAAAGGCATCACTAGGTACTCATAATGTCCATACCGACATCTGAACGCTGTCTTCCACTCATCTCCGGGACGTATGCGGAGTAGATTATATGCCCCACGGAGATCCAATTTAGTGAATATCTTTGCCTGTTGGACTCTCTCCAATAGCTCAGGAATCAACGGTAACGGATACCGGTTCCGGATGGTTATCTTATTTAGTTCCCGGTAGTCAATACAAGGTCTCAGAGTCCCCTCTTTCTTTTTCACGAAAAAGATGGGTGCCCCTGCTGGTGAGGTAGAAGGGCGAATAAATCCCTTGGCTAGACTTTCATCGATGTACTCCTTTAGTGCTTCTAGCTCAGGTGCCGCCAACGGGTAGACATGACCAAACGGGATCTCCGCCCCTGGGAGTAAGTCTATGGGACAATCATACGGTCTATGCGGGGGAAGCCGATCTGCTTTTCTTTTGTCGCATATATCAGCGAAGTCATGATAAACCGGGGGTAGAACAGGTACCTGTCCAGTGCCCTCCGCATTCGGTGTTACTGGAACCGGTACAGTTGGACTAATGGTTGGACCACTCTGCGGTGGGAAGGATATTTCCTTAGTCTCCCAATCGATGACTGGATTTGTAGACCGTAGCCACGGAATTCCTAAAATAATCGGAAAATGGGGAGAAGAAATCAACATGAAAACAAGGGTCTCCTGCTGACCTGGCTTCATCACACATTCTAGGGGTACTGTTTCCCGATCAACTGGTCCAGAAACTAACGGAGATCCGTCTACCGTCTCCATGGTAACCGGTGAGGATCTTTGTTGAGTCCGGATACCGTGTTTCCTGGCAAAAGAAGAGTCCATGAAATTACCCCCTGCCCCAGAGTCTATCATAGCAGATGTAGGTATTAACTGTCCCTCCCACCGGATCTGAATGGGAAGCGAGCAATGGGTGTATTTCCCTTCTGAGTCCTTAGGTGATGTTGACATTACAGTCAAGGGAAATACCGCATCCAGGTGTCCACTTGCCTCAGAGATATCGGACTCTGCGTCCGTGTTGTCACACTCTGCCATGGCTGCCAATACCTTATTTGGGCGATTTGGACGTCTCGGGCAGTCAATCAAGAAATGGTCCGATTGACCGCAATAGAAACACAAACGCTCACGGAGCCGGTGTTCACGACGTTCGTTGGTCTCTCGCTTTTGCAGAGAGTCCACTTGCATAGGAACGTCCTCGGCCTCCCGTGGCGTCCTGAGAGCGGGTTCTCTGGAAGGAAACGCAAAGTTGGTTACCCGGTTTACAGCTGCCCATTTTTCCTGTCTACGTTCCGTCAAGCGGGTATCAATACGCACACAGTGTTGGAGAAACAGTTCAAAATCCCCTGGAGATTCGGAACGAGCTAACTCGTCCTTGATGGTACCGGACAAACCTTTTCTGAAAACTGACAATAACGCATTGTTTCCCCAGTCGGTGTCTACCACTAACCTCTTGAACTCAGTGGCGTATTCAACGACAGACCGCTTTCCCTGACGTAAGGAAAGGAGAGCCGATTCAGCGGTAGCACGGCGATTCGGATCATCAAACATTTGCGCCATTGCGGTCAGAAAGTCATCCAGGTGATTTAAACGGATATCCCGATTCTCTATCATAGGATTAGCCCAAGCCAGTGCTCGTGAGGTTAACAACATGATTATACATAACACTTTTGACCGGTCAGAACGGTAATAATCAGCATGTACATCAAAAAACAGTATACACTGGTTAACAAATCCACGAAACTGACTACGATCACCACTGAAACGAAATGGGGGTAACCTAGGCATACCAGCAGCTGATACGGACGTAGTGGGGACGGCTTCCTGAGCCTCCACTCTGACTTGCAAATCCTGAATAGCCGGACCCAGTACCTGGTGATCATGGCCCAGCTGTGCCTCCACATCTCTAAGTTTAGTCTGCACCGCCTCCATCTCCTGCTGCAAGGAGTTAATCATGGAAAAAAGCTGATCAACTCGTGTCTCAGTCATTGCCCCAGCGAAATCCTTTTATGGCCTGAGTATAATGTAATACTATTGTATGTACTGAGGATTTCGATAGCGTTAGGGCAATGACAACCAGAGACGAGTTCTTGGTGCAGAGATGTTTATAATATGTAACCAACGATAGGTACACAAACGGAACAAAACACAGTAGAACAATAACACAAGAAATACCTTCCAGGATCGGAGCGAAGGGAATTCCCAGGGCCACGCACCGGACTCCCCCAGGGACACCACCAAGAGCGAACCCCTATACAGGGACTGTCTGGCAATCACCCCAGAAGGCCTAAATGCGCAGCAGCCGGGACACAAGGGGCAATAGGTAAAGTCCAAAAATGTCCGCACGGGATGAGAGTCCAGAGTGGTTACGAACCGGAAGGAACCGGGCAGAAGTGCTGACCAAAGACGGCAGACGGAGTCCGGGCACAGCTTGATGAGACCGGGTAAAGTCCAGAGTCGGTGTTGGTTGTTTTTCAGGAGGATCCAAATGTCAATCAGGAACCAGGAGCAGCAAAGCAGGAGCACACAGCAAGCAGTATACTCAGGCACTGGACTAAGCTTAGAGGCGGCCTCTTAAGCAGCTGGACAGGAAGTAGGGCAACAGAACAGCAAACTCCATGTTAACCGAGGGCAAGCTCTTTCAAAAGAGAACTGGAAATCCCGGAAGCCTGACAGCCAGCTAGGGTAAAGCAGACGGCTGTAGCCTGAAAACCACAGCTGGCAGCTTTACCGTGGTTGGGGATCCAATGTGGAGGTCCCCTCAGGCTCTTTTTTATAATTATTTTATAAATATTAATAAATTACACAATAAAAGTAGGGTCCCCCCCAAATTGGATCACCAGCCAAGGTAAAGCGGACAGCTGTGGTCTGGCATTCTCAGGGTGGGAAGGCCCATAGTTATTAGGCCTTCACAGCCTAAAAATAGCAGGCCGCAGGCACCCCAGACGTGGCGCATCCACTAGATGCGCGAATCCTGGCGCTTCACCCCAGCTCATCTCGTGCCCTGGTGCAGTGGCAAACGGGGTAATAAATCGGGTTGACACTAGCTGTAAAGTCACCTGAGATCAAGCCCAGCAGTTTGTGATGTCATGGCGTCTATTAGATACCCAACATCATAAACTGTCAGTACTAACAAAAAAAAAAAAAATCGACAAAAGAAATTTATTTGAAAAAACAGTCCCCAAAACATTTCCTCTTTCACCAATTTATTGTAATAAAAAAAATAAAGGGGTCCCACGACGACTCTGGACCATCTAGAATATGGGGGGGAGACACTCAGGGAACGTATCCCCCCCTTTCTAGGAGTGCGGACCCTTCATGTGAGGAGTGTGGGTGCAATGAATCTGCACTCACTCTCCCCGGGTCCACAGCAGCAGAGTCCATGTCGTAATGGTTGCTACCAAAGCTGCAATGCCCTGCTCATGAGGTAAGGGCATGCCTAATCAGGAGAACTACTGTAGAGAAAGCTCTGCTCACTGGTATATAGGTGCTCAGAGGTAATAATAGATAAAATTAGTGAGTAACCTCGGCACTCTAAATCTCCCAGACTAAGTCAGTAAGACACAACGGATAGTAATGCAAAATCACTCTTTATTGGTCCGTATTAAGAAAATATTTTTTTTCATAAGCATATATGTTTTTGTCCAAAACAAGTTACAAATGACGTTTCGGCCTGAGCCTTCGTCAGATTGGACTTATCTGCATGTAATCATGAAAAATGACAATAATCAGTATCACATAAGAGTGAGAGAACAATAACATAAACTCGAACAATGTAGAGGTACAATTGGGATGCAGCAAAAAAATTGCAACACAGCAAAAAATGAAACACATGATACAAATGTCATAATACAGTACAAGGACAATATAGTAATGACAAATATGGGGTCAGAGTAGGCTTAGACAGCTCTGGTACGAAAGAGATGTCAATCATAAAGTAACATGTGCAGTAGGTGTAGAGCTACACTATGCATGGCAGAGCTAATGGGTAGACCGACCATAGAAAAAGAACGGAGAAAAAGTGGAGAAAAAGTGGAGAAAAAGTGGAGAAAAAGTGGAGAAAAAATGGAGAAAAAGTGGAGAAGAAGTGGAGAAGAAGTGGAGAAGAAGTGTTTGTTCATGCCAGATGGGAGATAAATAATTTTTTACCGGCGCTGTCATTTACTGTAACGTGATCATCGGTGTACGGTGTATACCTGTGATCACGTGAGCGGGGACCGGAAAAACCGTCCTGAATCATGATCTCCAGGGTCTCAGCTAGCCCTGAAACTCCGGAGATTTTCTGACGTCGGGGGGCGTTATTCACTTATTTCTGCCTGTTGTTTATAAATGGCAGATCAGAATAAGGCTACATTAACACGACCGATCCATTTTTGCGGCCTGCAAAAAACAGTCCGTTTTTTTTCACGGGTGCATCCGTGTGGCATCCGTTTCCGTTCCGTTGACGGTCCGTATGTCATCTGTTTGTTATCCGTGTGCCTTCCGTTTTTTTGTGTACTGCACAAAAACTGAAGGAGGGTAAATGCATAAATTTACCCAGGATCCATAGCTTCATCCTACATGAGGCAGTCACATGTTCACTCCAGTGCCATTTTCTACTGCTTTTCACAGCGTAGAGCGCTCTGGTGATTTTCTTGTGCTTGTGCACTTCATATCAGTCTTTTCTGTCATTATAATGGCAGAAAGACACATAATGTCCCACTCTCCAGCATTTTGTAATTTTGCACCCTTTGGTGCCTTTCATGTGGCACTAAGGGGTGCTTAGCTTTGTATTTAGCCAAAAAAATGAAAAAAAAAATGACGTAGGGTTCCCCCTATTTTTGTAGCCAGCTAGGGTAAAGCAGACGGCTGCAGCCTGCAGACCACAGCTGGCAACCTCACCTTGGCTTGTAATCCAAAATTGAGGGCACCCCACGCTGTTATTTTAAATTAAATAAATAATAAAAAAAAAAACCACGTAGGGGTCCCCCCAAAATTGGATCACCAGCCAAGGTAAAGCAGACAGCTGTGGTCTGATATTCTCAGACTAGGGAGGTCCATGGTTATTGGACTCTCCCCAGCCTAAAAATAGCAGGCCGCAGCCGCCCCAGAAGTGGCGCATCCATTAGATGTGCCAATCCTGGTGCTTCGCCCCAGCTCATCCCGCGCCCTGGTGCGGTGGCAAACGGGGTAATATATGGGGTTAATACCAGATGTGTAATGTCACCTGGCACCAAGCCCTGGGGTTGGTGAGGTCAGGCGTCTATCAGATACCCGACATCACCAACCCAGTCAGTAATAAAAAAAAATAGACGACAAACACATTTTTATTTGAAAAAATACTCCCCAATACATTCCTTCTTTAACCAATTTATTAGAAAGAAAAACAAATCCAGGTCTGGTGTAATCCAAGGGGTTGCCATGACGATCCACACTGTCCCAGTCAATGAAGAGCAGGATGTTCCCCATTGGCTGGGAGAGCAGTGCAGTGACCTGAGCTAACATCAATGGGTCAGCCCAGGTCACTGCAGGGCATGACAAGTGCTGCTGTCAGCGAGGTACATTACCTGCGCTGATCTCCTGCACTGCCGACAGCACCTGTCACTGAGTTCAATGACCGCCGCCTTCACAGCCAAGTATCGCGAGAGGCTCGTGACGTCACCGCTAGTCAGTCTCGGGTCGGAAGCGAGAGAAGGTGATGTGACAAGCGGCGGCCATGGAGGACAGTGACAGCGCTGAGGTCGGGACTTCATCACCGCAGGTAAGCCGAGCGGGACCATGTGTGCAGAGTGACAGGAGGACGTCAGTGTCGTGGACTGCATGACTGGGGACGTGTGTGTGTGTGTGTGTGTGTATGTATGTGTACATGCCGCGTGCAGGAGGGGGCGGAGTGAGCTGAGCGGGGAAGTGTGGGCTTTCTGCACGTAACTAGGATAAACATCGGGTTACTAACCAAAGCGCTTTGCTTGGATACCCGATGTTTATCTTGGTTACCAGCTTCTGGCAGGCTGCCAGCGATGGCTCCTGCACACTGTAGCTGTAAAAAGCCCTGCTTTTTGCTGCTAGAACCGTTCTCGAACATATCTAGAACTATCGAGCTTTAGCAAAAAGCTCGAGTTCTAGTTCTATGTAGAACACCCCTAAAAATCACTCGAACCGCGAACTGGAGAACCTCGAACCGCGAACCGCGCTCAACTCTATTCAGAAGTTAGAGTCAGTTCAAAGGCAGGCAACTAGACTACTACAAGGAATGGAAGGCCTCCCATATGATGACAGGTTGAAAAAGTTAGATATGTTTAGCTTAGAAAAAAGACGTCTCAGAGGAGATCTCATTTATATGTATAAATACATGTGTGGTCAATATAAAGGACTGACACATGACTTAATTCTTCTGAAGACAATACTAAGGACCAGGGGGCATTCACTGCGAGTGGAAGAAAAGCGATTCCGACAGCTAAACAGGAAAGGGTTCTTTACAATTAGAGCAGTCAGACTGTGGAATGCCCTACCACAAGAGGTAGTAATGGCAGATACTATAACAGCTTTCAAAAAAGGGCTGGATGATTTCCTCAGTACACACAACATTGTTGGTTATAAATGACTTTGTGACCAAATGTAGAACTGGTGGAGGAAGGTTGAACTAGATGGACCTAGGTCTTTTTTCAACCTTAGTAACTATGTAACTATGTAACTATGTAACTATGTGATAGAATCTTAGATGGAAGAGTGTAGTAAATGCATTGTACATTGTAATTCTATACCTTTAGTGTCATCCCTGTCTTGTTTGTATTGATACGATTTCTATGTATTGCAGATGCAGTGACCTTTCACCTACATTCTCATAAGAACTGTATCTCATGTACTGTTATGCTATGTTAACTCTGTATTAACACTGTACTGACTGTAATCATTTTCTTGTTATAGTTTTTACCCGTATAAAACAGTATCTTGGATATACCGTATTCTGTATTCAACTGCATCTTGGATATTCCTATATTCACTGTATATTCCACGTATACTGCAATCAAGTTCACGTTACCAGCTAATAAATCAAGGCTATTGAATTCCACAGTCTGTTTATTTCAAATGTGAACAAGGGTTTAGCTGTATGCTAGAGTTTCACAGCGTTACGTGAAAGAAGGCAGAACACATGCTTTTTGTGTGAATAGGACTCTTCACTGGAGCAAAAAAAGTTGGCCAACAAGAACATCTTTGTAACCGGGACTCAAGAACATTGTTGCATAAAGCTTAGTTGATCCCACCTAAAGTTCTCTTGCCACCACTCCACTGTAAGCTTTGGACTGATGAAGCTGTTTGTGAAAGCGCTACTGAAAGAAGGAGAGATGTTTAAGTACCTGTGTACCAAGTTTCAGGGACTGTCAGAATCAAGTCTGAAGAAAGGTGTGACGCCCTGGCAAAACCAGGTAGTTACAGATAGGCCCCCGCACAACACCTTTCCTCACTTAGGAAACTCACAGCCGACCTGAAACCCTAGTCACCCCCCCTTAGGGAAAGATAGACATACCAGTGGGCGGGACCAGGTAGTTGGACATTCCCAC
>NW_027444525.1:0-21637 GCF_048569485.1 Anomaloglossus baeobatrachus | reverse complement strand
ACATATAATAATCTCCCAGTATATATTATGTAATCTCCCAGTATACATATAATAATCTCCCAGTATATATTATGTAATCTCCCAGTGTATAATGTAATCTCCTGCTGTACATATAATAATCTTCCGGTATATATTATGTAATCTCCCAGTGTATAATGTAATCTCCTGCTGTACATATAATAATCTCCCAGTATATATTATGTAATCTCCCAGTATACATATAATAATCTCCCAGTATATATTATGTAATCTCCCAGTGTATAATGTAATCTCCTGCTGTACATATAATAATCTTCCGGTATACATTATGTAATCTCCCAGTATATATAAATTCTCCTGGTATACAATGTAATCTCCAGGTATATAATAATACACTTTGCATCACTCGGTGTAGCGGGAATCTATGGTGCAGTATATACAGACACACTGTATACCCAGCACACACACACCACTGTCCTGTATTGGGGGGGTTCACTTACTTTTGGAGAACTCATCCTCCTTGAGTGAGGCTGCGGAGGTCCGGAAGCCCCTGTGTGCGGCCGCAGTGGCCCCCAGGCTCGGGCCCCCGCGGGTCAGCAGCAGCCGCGCTCCCGTCCCGCACACTCTGCTCACACCCATAGCGCCTTACACTGACTGCCACAGCAGATAGAGGATTTTCACATTCTGTGACATCATCAGGAAGCGTCGTGCTGACAGCCAATCACAGCAGTGCAGTGAAATATCGCAGGCTCCTCCAGAGGGCGCGCGGGTCAGTTGATGGGTGCAGTAAGATGGCGGCGGGTGATAGTGTGGAGCGCGCAGGAGCCGCCTCTTCCGGTACAGGTGGAAGTGACGCGTTCCCGGTGTTTCTCTGACGTGTCCCGGGGCCGTGAGTGACGTGCGGAGCGCAGCGCGGACAGAGAAACATGTTGGACTTCTTCACCATCTTCAGTAAAGGCGGCATCGTGCTCTGGTGCTTCCAGGGGGTGCGCGGCTCCATCAGCGGCCCGGTCAATGCGCTGCTGCGCTCCGTCATCCTACAGGTGAGCACCGGGGCCGCTGCGGGGCTGAGATGTGGGGTCTTGCCGGGTCCAAACAGGAGACGTTCTGTCATGCTGGGCCCATCACTATCTGTGGTGTCAGATGTAATGTGGTGGAGCCGACACAGACCTAACCGGAGAGTCCGGGGGTGCGAAGGGAGGAGCTACGGGGAGAGAGGAGGAGCTACGGGGAGAGAGGAGGAGCTACGGGGAGAGGAGAATCGGGGGGGAGAGAGGAGGAGCTACAGGGAGAGGAGAATCGGGGGGGAGAGAGGAGGAGCTACAGGGAGAGGAGAATCGGGGGGGAGAGAGGAGGAGCTACAGGGAGAGGAGAATCGGGGGGGAGAGAGGAGGAGCTACAGGGAGAGGAGAATCGGGGGGGAGAGAGGAGGAGCTACAGGGAGAGGAGAATCGGGGGGAGAGAGGAGGAGCTACAGGGAGAGGAGAATCGAGGGGAGGGAGAGGAGAATCGGGGGGGGGAGGGAGAGGAGAATCTGGGGGGGGGGAGGGAGAGGAGAATCGGGGGGGGGGGGAGGGAGAGGAGAATCGGGGGGGGGGGAGGGAGAGGAGAATCGGGGGGGGAGAGAGAGGAGGAACTACAGGGAGAGGAGAATTGGGGGGGGAGAGAGAGGAGGAACTACAGGGAGAGGAGAATCGGGGGGGGGAGAGAGAGGAGGAACTACAGGGAGAGGAGAATCTGGGGGGGAGAGAGAGGAGGAACTACAGGGAGAGGAGAATCTGGGGGGGAGAGAGAGGAGGAACTACAGGGAGAGGAGAATCTGGGGGGGAGAGAGAGGAGGAACTACAGGGAGAGGAGAATCTGGGGGGGAGAGAGAGGAGGAACTACAGGGAGAGGAGAATCTGGGGGGGAGAGAGAGGAGGAACTACAGGGAGAGGAGAATCTGGGGGGGAGAGAGAGGAGGAACTACAGGGAGAGGAGAATCTGGGGGGGAGAGAGAGGAGGAACTACAGGGAGAGGAGAATCTGGGGGGGAGAGAGAGGAGGAACTACAGGGAGAGGAGAATCTGGGGGGGAGAGAGAGGAGGAACTACAGGGAGAGGAGAATCTGGGGGGGAGAGAGAGGAGGAACTACAGGGAGAGGAGAATCTGGGGGGGAGAGAGAGGAGGAACTACAGGGAGAGGAGAATCTGGGGGGGAGAGAGAGGAGGAACTACAGGGAGAGGAGAACCTGGGGGGGAGAGAGAGGAGGAACTACAGGGAGAGGAGAATCTGGGGGGGAGAGAGAGGAGGAACTACAGGGAGAGGAGAATCTGGGGGGGAGAGAGAGGAGGAACTACAGGGAGAGGAGAATCTGGGGGGGAGAGAGAGGAGGAACTACAGGGAGAGGAGAATCTGGGGGGGAGAGAGAGGAGGAACTACAGGGAGAGGAGAATCTGGGGGGGAGAGAGAGGAGGAACTACAGGGAGAGGAGAATCTGGGGGGGGAGAGAGAGGAGGAACTACAGGGAGAGGAGAATCTGGGGGGGAGAGAGAGGAGGAACTACAGGGAGAGGAGAATCTGGGGGGGAGAGAGAGGAGGAACTACAGGGAGAGGAGAATCTGGGGGGGAGAGAGAGGAGGAACTACAGGGAGAGGAGAATCTGGGGGGGAGAGAGAGGAGGAACTACAGGGAGAGGAGAACCTGGGGGGGAGAGAGAGGAGGAACTACAGGGAGAGGAGAATCTGGGGGGGAGAGAGAGGAGGAACTACAGGGAGAGGAGAATCTGGGGGGGAGAGAGAGGAGGAACTACAGGGAGAGGAGAATCTGGGGGGGAGAGAGAGGAGGAACTACAGGGAGAGGAGAATCTGGGGGGGAGAGAGAGGAGGAACTACAGGGAGAGGAGAATCTGGGGGGGAGAGAGAGGAGGAACTACAGGGAGAGGAGAATCTGGGGGGGAGAGAGAGGAGGAACTACAGGGAGAGGAGAATCTGGGGGGGAGAGAGAGGAGGAACTACAGGGAGAGGAGAATCTGGGGGGGAGAGAGAGGAGGAACTACAGGGAGAGGAGAATCTGGGGGGGAGAGAGAGGAGGAACTACAGGGAGAGGAGAATCTGGGGGGGGAGAGAGAGGAGGAACTACAGGGAGAGGAGAATCTGGGGGGGAGAGAGAGGAGGAACTACAGGGAGAGGAGAATCTGGGGGGGAGAGAGAGGAGGAACTACAGGGAGAGGAGAATCTGGGGGGGAGAGAGAGGAGGAACTACAGGGAGAGGAGAATCTGGGGGGGAGAGAGAGGAGGAACTACAGGGAGAGGAGAATCTGGGGGGGAGAGAGAGGAGGAACTACAGGGAGAGGAGAATCGGGGGGAGAGAGAGGAGGAACTACAGGGAGAGGAGAATCTGGGGGGGAGAGAGAGGAGGAACTACAGGGAGAGGAGAATCTGGGGGGGAGAGAGAGGAGGAACTACAGGGAGAGGAGAATCTGGGGGGGAGAGAGAGGAGGAACTACAGGGAGAGGAGAATCTGGGGGGGAGAGAGAGGAGGAACTACAGGGAGAGGAGAATCTGGGGGGGAGAGAGAGGAGGAACTACAGGGAGAGGAGAATCTGGGGGGGAGAGAGAGGAGGAACTACAGGGAGAGGAGAATCTGGGGGGGAGAGAGAGGAGGAACTACAGGGAGAGGAGAATCTGGGGGGGAGAGAGAGGAGGAACTACAGGGAGAGGAGAATCTGGGGGGGAGAGAGAGGAGGAACTACAGGGAGAGGAGAATCTGGGGGGGAGAGAGAGGAGGAACTACAGGGAGAGGAGAATCTGGGGGGGAGAGAGAGGAGGAACTACAGGGAGAGGAGAATCTGGGGGGGAGAGAGAGGAGGAACTACAGGGAGAGGAGAATCTGGGGGGGAGAGAGAGGAGGAACTACAGGGAGAGGAGAATCTGGGGGGGAGAGAGAGGAGGAACTACAGGGAGAGGAGAATCTGGGGGGGAGAGAGAGGAGGAACTACAGGGAGAGGAGAATCTGGGGGGGAGAGAGAGAGGAGGAACTACAGGGAGAGGAGAATCTGGGGGGGAGAGAGAGAGGAGGAACTACAGGGAGAGGAGAATCTGGGGGGGAGAGAGAGGAGGAACTACAGGGAGAGGAGAATCTGGGGGGGAGAGAGAGGAGGAACTACAGGGAGAGGAGAATCTGGGGGGGAGAGAGAGGAGGAACTACAGGGAGAGGAGAATCTGGGGGGGAGAGAGAGGAGGAACTACAGGGAGAGGAGAATCTGGGGGGGAGAGAGAGGAGGAACTACAGGGAGAGGAGAATCTGGGGGGGAGAGAGAGGAGGAACTACAGGGAGAGGAGAATCTGGGGGGGAGAGAGAGGAGGAACTACAGGGAGAGGAGAATCTGGGGGGGAGAGAGAGGAGGAACTACAGGGAGAGGAGAATCTGGGGGGGAGAGAGAGGAGGAACTACAGGGAGAGGAGAATCTGGGGGGGAGAGAGAGGAGGAACTACAGGGAGAGGAGAATCTGGGGGGGAGAGAGAGGAGGAACTACAGGGAGAGGAGAATCGGGGGGAGAGAGGAGGAGCTACAAGGGGGAGGAGAATCGGGGGGAGAGGAGGAGCTACAAGGGGGAGGAGAATCGGGGGGAGAAAGGAGGAGCTACAGGGAGAGGAGAATCTGGGGGGGAAAGAGGAGGAGCTACAAGGAGAGCAGAATCGGAGAGAGGAGGAGCTACAGGGAGAGGAGAATCGGGGGGGCAGAGAGGAGGAACTTTGAGGAGAGGAGAATCGGGGGGGGCCAAAGAGGAGGAGCTATGAGGACAATTGGGGGGGCCCAGAGAGGAGGAGCTACGGGGAGTGGAGAATCGGGGGGTAGAGAGAGGAGGAGCTATGGGGAGAGGAGGACCGGTGGGTAGAGAGAGGAGGAGCTACGGGGAGAGGAGGAAGGGGGGGGCAGAGAGAGGAAAAGAACGGGGGTGCGAACTGAGGAGGGAAGGGGACAGGAGAATCGAGGGGCGGGGGAGAAAAGAGAAAAGATGAAGACCGAAGGGCTGGGAAAGGAGGAAGATGAGGACTGGAGGGGTGGGGGGAGGTGGGAGATAGGGGGAGGTTCGGGGGCAGAAAAGGGAAGAGGACCGGGGGGGGCAGAGGAGAGGGACTGGGGGGCAAAGGAAAGAGAAGGATGACTGGGGGTGGCAGAGGAGAGAGGAGGAGGAGGAGGACCAGAGGAAGATTGGGGGGGGGAGGAGGAGGATTGGGGGCAGCTTCACGGGGGCAAAAACAGGAGGAAAACCAAGGGGGCAGAGGAGAGAGGAGAATGACCAGGGGGGGAAGAGGAGAGAGGTAGAGGACCAGGTTGGGCAGAGGAGAGAGGTGGAGGACCGGGGGAGGGCAGAGGAGAGAGGAAAAGGACCATGGGGGTCAGAAGAGAGAGGAAAAGGACCAGGGGGGGTCAGAAGAGAGAGGAAAAGGACCAGAAGGGGTCAGAAGAGAGAGGAAAAGGACCAGGGGGGGTCAGAAGAGAGAGGAAAAGGACCAGGGGGGGTCAGAAGAGAGAGGAAAAGGACCAGGGGGGGTCAGAAGAGAGAGAAAAAGGACCAGGGGGGTCAGAAGAGAGAGGGAAAAGGACCGGAGGGGAGGGCAGAATAGAGAGGAAAAGGACCGGAGGGGAGGGCAGAATAGAGAGGAAAAGGACCAGGGGGGGGCAGAAGAGAGAGGAAAAGGACTGGAGGGGGGGGCAGAGGAGAGAGGAAAAGGACCGGGGTGGGGGGGGCAGAGGAGAGAGGAGGACCGGGGGAGCAGAGCAGAGAAGAGGAGGAGGACCGGGGGGGGGGGGGCAGAAGAGAGAGGAGGAGGACCGGGGGGGCAGAAGGGAGAGCAGCAGGACCGGGGGGGGGGCAGAAGGGAGAGGAGGCGGACCGGGGGGGGGGGCAGAAGGGAGAGGAGGCGGACCGGGGGGGGGCAGAAGGGAGAGGAGGAGGACCGGGGGGGGCAGAAGGGAGAGGAGTAGGACCGGGGGGGGCAGAAGGGAGAGGAGGGGGACCGGGGGAGCAGAGGAGAGAAGAGGAGGAGGACCGGGGGGGGCAGAAGAGAGAGGAAAAGGACCGGGGGGAGGGGGGGGAAGAGGAGAGAGGAAAAGGACCGGGGGGAGGGGGGGGGAAGAGGAGAGAGGAAAAGGACCGGGGGGGAGAGAGAGGAAAGGGACTGGGGGGCAGAGGAGTGAAGAGGAGGACCGGGGGGGAAGCAGAGGAGAGAGGAAAAGGACCGGGGGGGGGGGAGGAAAAGGGCCGGGGGGCAGAGGAAGAGGAAAAGGGCCGGGGGGCAGAGGAGAGAGGAGGAGGACGGGGGGGGGGCACGCAGAAGAGAGAGGAAAAGGACCAGGGGGGGTGCAGATGAGAGAGGAGCACTGGGGGAGGCGAGGAGATGGCCAGCGTGCACTGATTCACTGGGAGCTAGGAGGTGACCGCGGCGCAGTGATTGTCGGGGTGTCAGGAGGTGACCGCGGTGCAGTGATTGTCGGGGTGTCAGGAGGTGACCGCGATGCAGTGATTGTCGGGGTGTCAGGAGGTGACCGCGATGCAGTGATTGTCGGGGTGTCAGGAGGTGACCGCGGTGCAGTGATTGTCGGGGTGTCAGGAGGGACCGCGGCGCAGTGATTGTCGGGGTGTCAGGAGGTGACCGCGGTGCAGTGATTGTCGGGGTGTCAGGAGGTGACCGCGGTGCAGTGATTGTCGGGGTGTCAGGAGGTGACCGCGATGCAGTGATTGTCGGGGTGTCAGGAGGTGACCGCGGCGCAGTGATTGTCGGGGTGTCAGGAGGTGACCGCGGCGCAGTGATTCTCGGGGTGTCAGGAGGTGACCGCGATGCAGTGATTGTCGGGGTGTCAGGAGGTGACCGCGGCGCAGTGATTGTCGGGGTGTCAGGAGGTGACCGCGGCGCAGTGATTGTCGGGGTGTCAGGAGGTGACCGCGGTGCAGTGATTGTCGGGGTGTCAGGAGGTGACCGCGGTGCAGTGATTGTCGGGGTGTCAGGAGGTGACCGCGGTGCAGTGATTGTCGGGGTGTCAGGAGGTGACCGCGATGCAGTGATTGTCGGGGTGTCAGGAGGTGACCGCGGCGCAGTGATTGTCGGGGTGTCAGGAGGTGACCGCGGCGCAGTGATTGTCGGGGTGTCAGGAGGTGACCGCGGCGCAGTGATTGTCGGGGTGTCAGGAGGTGACCGCGGCGCAGTGATTGTCGGGGTGTCAGGAGGTGACCGCGGTGCAGTGATTGTCGGGGTGTCAGGAGGTGACCGCGGTGCAGTGATTGTCGGGGTGTCAGGCTGCTGTATGAGTCGATCTCCATATGGCGGCATTTGCTCTGGTTCTTTAGGGGGCCCCGTATTGGAAGCACAATGGTTTTGTGGCTCAAGCACATAATATGGGGGTTCAGTATGAGGATGATGTGATTGTTTTACTGCGGCCCCTGTTATTGTGGGGGAGGGGGTAATGACCAGACACGGGGGGGGGGCTGTGCCAGGAGGTAGAATGTTGTGATCGGTGGTTTAATATTTTGGGGTCCACTGAGTGCCTGTGAGATGCTGACTGTACTATAAGTATCTGGGTGTGATTGTTACTTTTGGGGTGTCCTGTTTTGATATACGGGGGGGGGGGCAGCAGTATTGGGGCTGGTTATGGTTGGTGGAGCACTACTCTCATCATTGTGTCTCTGCAGGAGCGCGGCGGCAGCAACTGCTACAACCATGACTCCCTCACCCTGAAGTACAAGCTGGACAATCAGTTTGAGCTGGTTTTCGTGGTAAGATGCGGGGGACGATGGCCGCGGCCGTGCACTGATCCGTGTCCCCCTCGCTCATCCTGAGCCTGCTGGTTCTGAAGACTGACACGAGAGTGGGGTGCACGGCTGCACAATGACGGGGGAGGGGGCGGCTGGCAGATTAGCCCCTGTGTCTCCCCCTAATCTGTCTCCCGTCCCCCGCAGGTCGGATACCAGAAGATTTTGACGCTGACGTATGTGGACAAGTTAATAGATGACGTCCATAAAGAGTTCCGGGACAAGTACCGCAATCAGATCCAGCAGAACGGCGCCCTGGGGTTACTGAGCGGCTCCTTCGATTTCCAGGATGATTTTGACTTCCTTCTCCGGTTGGTCGGGGGGTGAGGGGGTGTAATCCGCCCTCGATATCGGGGTGTCTGCGGCTCTGGGGATTTGTGGTCCTGGGCTGACTTGTCTCCCCCTTACAGGGCAGCGGAGGAGAGCAGCCGAGCTCGGGCCCCCGCCGCCATGAAGACATTCAAACAGTCTGAGAAGTCCAAGAAAACTGTGAAGTCCATGATCGAAAAACCGGGAGAGAAAGCCAAGGAGAATCACAAGAAGAGCAAGTCTTCTAAGAAAGAGAGTGAGTGGCGGGAATTACCCGTGCGGTGCCAGGACGGAGACTACCTGTGTATTGTAGGGGGTCTGGCTGACATCTGGGGTTCATGTAAGGCCAGGAAGGAGGTGTGGGGAGGGGTGTGGACCCCACAGACCTCGCCCGGCCTCGGGGGGCTCCTCTGCTTGTCCTTCATACACCAAACTCCTCTGTTTTGCAGATATCGCTCCAGAAGCCGTCACTTCCAACAAACCGAAGGCGAGTGCACCGCCATCCTCCGGGGACACGGAGGAGCTGAGCGCCGAGGAGACCATGCAAAGGAAGCGCGAGGAGTTCTTCAAGAAGAAGATGAAGACCGGGGACAAGGCCAGGTGTGGACATGGCACGTGGGGGTCCTGGGGCAGGGTCCGGACGTCACTGAATACTGACAGCTTTTACTTTTCCATAGCAAATCACCAAAGCCGGAGGCTCAGAAGGAGAAGGGAAAGCAGCCGCGGGTGTGGGAGCTCGGGGCGTCCAACACCAAAGAGCTCGACTACAGCAAACCCACCACCAACGGCACCGCGGAGGAGGGGGCTGTGCCGGACGACGATCTGGAGGCGCTGGTGAGGCCCGGCTGTGTCCTGCAGCATCTACTCCACACCCTCTACAGGAGCGCACGATGTTAACCCATTAGGTTACTGTAATGGCAGCAATTAGTGGTTGTCACCAGGTAGAGGGCCTGTGCAGGATCAGATAATCATGGCAGCCTTCTGTGAATATCTACAGCTTCTGTGTTGGATTGCATGTCCGCACCGTTCACTTCTATGGAGCTGAGCTGTAATGCCAGACACAACCTGTAGACAGATGTGGCGCTGTTTTTGGAAGAAGCAGCCACATCCCCTTTATGTGTTTATGCAATGTGTCTTTCAGAGATTCCGCAGTGGTTTCATGTCAGGAAACCCCCCGGATGTGGAGTATGAAAGCAGCAGCGAGGAAGAGGAAGATGTCCCCACTGTCCAAAGCAAAAGCCCCCCATCTGTGGAGAAGTCCAGGTAGACCACCTGTCTATGCGACTGGCCGGGGCCGGGGGTCCGTGCTGTGCTCTCACCTCTGAGGGGTTTCTTCCAGTGCCAAGAAGAGTGGCTTCGGAGGGATGTTTGGGATGTTGAAGGGTCTGGTTGGGGCTAAAAGTCTAACCATGGATGACATGGAGCCGGTGCTGGAGAAGATGAAGGACCATCTCATAGGTGAGGCTGATGTAACGCTGCACAGGGAGTCATGCAGACCAGCTACTCCTGGCACTCAGCTTTACTGGATTCCTGAATGGCAAAAGAGCAGAAACAATAAGAGGAATACTGCATTTATCTGCTTCATTTGTGATCATTTTCTGCATTTCTTACATGTTTGCAATTCTTGTAGCCAAGAATGTAGCTGCGGACATTGCTGTGCAGCTCTGCGAGTCAGTGGCAAAGAGACTGGAAGGGAAAGTCATGGGAACTTTCTCAAGTAAGTCATATAACAGTACTGATCCTTTTTGTTACATCCAGTATTATACTCCGGAGCTGCGCTCACTATTCTGCTGGTGCAGTCACTGTGTATATACATTACATTACTGATCCTGAGTTACCTCCTGTAGTATACACTAGAGCTGCACTCACTATTCTGCTGGTGCAGTCACTGTGTATATACATTACATTACTGATCCTGAGTTACCTCCTATAGTATACACTAGAGCTGCACTCACTATTCTGCTGGTGCAGTCACTGTGTATATACATTACATTACTGATCCTGAGTTACCTCCTGTAGTATACTCCAGAGCTGCACTCACTATTCTGCTGGTGCAGTCACTGTGTATATACATTACATTACTGATCCTGAGTTACCTCCTGTAGTATACACTAGAGCTGCACTCACTATTCTGCTTGTGCAGTCACTGTTAGGTCCAGAAATCTTTGGACAGTGACAATTTTGGCGAGTTGGGCTCTGCATGCCACCACATTGGATTTGAAATGAATCCTCTACAACAGAATTCAAGTGCAGATTGTAACGTTTAATTTGAAGGTTTGAACAAAAATATCTGATAGAAATTGTAGGAATTGTCACATTTCTTTACAAACACTCCACATTTTAGGAGGTCAAAAGTAATTGGACAAATAAACCAAACCCAAACAAAATATTTTTATTTTCAATATTTTGTTGCGAATCCTTTGGAGGCAATCACTGCCTTAAGTCTGGAACCCATGGACATCACCAAACGCTGGGTTTCCTCCTTCTTAATGCTTTGCCAGGCCTTTACAGCCGCAGCCTTCAGGTCTTGCTTGTTTGTGGGTCTTTCCGTCTTAAGTCTGGATTTGAGCAAGTGAAATGCATGCTCAATTGGGTTAAGATCTGGTGATTGACTTGGCCATTGCAGAATGTTCCACTTTTTTGCACTCATGAACTCCTGGGTAGCTTTGGCTGTATGCTTGGGGTCATTGTGCATCTGTACTATGAAGCGCCGTCCGATCAACTTTGCGGCATTTGGCTGAATCTGGGCTGAAAGTATATCCCGGTACACTTCAGAATTCATCCGGCTACTCTTGTCTGCTGTTATGTCATCAATAAACACAAGTGACCCAGTGCCATTGAAAGCCATGCATGCCCATGCCATCACGTTGCCTCCACCATGTTTTACAGAGGATGTGGTGTGCCTTGGATCATGTGCCGTTCCCTTTCTTCTCCAAACTTTTTTCTTCCCATCATTCTGGTACAGGTTGATCTTTGTCTCATCTGTCCATAGAATACTTTTCCAGAACTGAGCTGGCTTCATGAGGTATTTTTCAGCAAATGTAACTCTGGCCTGTCTATTTTTGGAATTGATGAATGGTTTGCATCTAGATGTGAACCCTTTGTATTTACTTTCATGGAGTCTTCTCTTTACTGTTGACTTAGAGACAGATACACCTACTTCACTGAGAGTGTTCTGGACTTCAGTTGATGTTGTGAACGGGTTCTTCTTCACCAAAGAAAGTATGCGGCGATCATCCACCACTGTTGTCATCCGTGGACGCCCAGGCCTTTTTGAGTTCCCAAGCTCACCAGTCAATTCCTTTTTTTCTCAGAATGTACCCGACTGTTGATTTTGCTACTCCAAGCATGTCTGCCATCTCTCTGATGGATTTTTTCTTTTTTTTCAGCCTCAGGATGTTCTGCTTCACCTCAATTGAGAGTTCCTTAGACCGCATGTTGTCTGGTCACAGCAACAGCTTCCAAATGCAAAACCACACACCTGTAATCAACCCCAGACCTTTTAACTACTTCATTGATTACAGGTTAACGAGGGAGACGCCTTCAGAGTTAATTGCAGCCCTTAGAGTCCCTTGTCCAATTACTTTTGGTCCCTTGAAAAAGAGGAGGCTATGCATTACAGAGCTATGACCCTTTCTCCGATTTGGATGTGAAAACTCTCATATTGCAGCTGGGAGTGTGCACTTTCAGCCCATATTATATATAGAATTGTATTTCTGAACATGTTTTTGTAAACAGCTAAAATAACAAAACTTGTGTCACTGTCCAAATATTTCTGGACCTAACTGTACATTACTGATCCTTTCGTTACATTCAGTATTATACTCTGGAGCTGCGCTCACTATTCTGCTGGTGCAGTCACTGTGTACATACATTACTGATCCTGAGTTCTTTCCTGTATTATACTCCAGAGCTGCGCTCACTATTCTGCTGGTGCAGTCACTGTGTACATACATTATTGATCCTGAGTTACCTCCTGTATAATACTCCAGAGCTGCACTCACTATTCTGCTGGTGGAGTCGCTGTGTACATACATTACATTACTGATCCTTTCGTTACATCTAGTATTATACTCCGGAGCTGTGCTCACTATTCTGCTGGTGCAGTCACTGTGTACATACATTACTGATCCTGAGTTACCCCCTGTATTATACTCCAGAGCTGCACTCACTATTCTGCTGGTGCAGTCACTGTGTACATACATTACTGATCCTGAGTTTCCTCCTGTATTATACTCCAGAGCTGCGCTCACTGCACTGCTGTTCTCTCCTCTTTCCTCCCATCAGCTGTGACGTCTGCAGTGAAACGAGCTTTACAGGAGTCCCTGGTGCAGATCTTGCAGCCAAAGCGTCGTGTGGATGTGCTGCGTGATGTGATGGAGTCACAGCGCATGCGTCGTCCATACGTCATCACTTTCTGTGGGGTGAATGGAGTGGGGAAATCCACCAACCTGGCCAAAGTAAGTGCGTGATTGCCGGATGTGGCCGTGGCCCGTTCCCCCACTAATATGTCGCCTCTTCTGCTCCAGATTTCCTTCTGGCTGATAGAGAACGGGTATAACGTGCTGATAGCCGCGTGTGACACATTCCGGGCCGGGGCGGTGGAGCAGCTGCGCACCCACACAAAACGCCTTAATTCCCTGCACCCTCCTGAGAAGCACAATGGCCGCTCCATGGTGCAACTCTATGAGAAGGGCTACGGCAAAGACGCTGCTGGCATTGCCATGGAGGCCATATCTTACGGTGAGAACCCTCTGCAGGGATACGCGTCTCCTAAGAGTAGCTGCTCTGGGGTTGTTAAGGCTGCAGAGTGGTTGGTGCTGTTTGGTAAATGAGACCCTCTGTGATTAAACTGCCTCTTTGTCTCGGTGCAGCTCGGAATCAGGGTTATGACGTGGTGCTGGTGGACACGGCCGGCCGCATGCAGGACAACGCTCCTCTGATGACCGCGCTGGCAAAGCTGATCGCTGTCAACATGCCGGACCTTGTCCTCTTTGTTGGGGAAGCCTTGGTGGGCAATGAGGCGGTGGATCAGCTGGTGCGGTGACACGTTGCTGGGTTTGGGCGCACGTTGGGGGTTGAGGTCGAGCTGCATGGAGGTAACTGCTGCTTGTTCTCCGGATTCACAGGTGAAGTTTAACAAGGCGCTGGCTGATCACTCACTGTCGGAAAAGCCGCGGCTCATCGATGGGATCGTGCTCACAAAGTTCGACACGATTGATGATAAGGTAAATCTGATGCCTGGTCCCAGCCTTACTCTATTATGCTGTCGCCAGCTCCTTACACTGGGACCCGGAGCTTTCCTCCTTCATGCCATCAATGGCTCTTTACACTTGGGCGCCGTCCGGTCCGGGGTTTTGCTCCTTCATGCCATCAGTGACTCCTTACACTTGAGCCTCGCAATGTTCACAGCTTTCCTTCTTCATGTCAGTGTCTCCTTACACTGGGGCCGCGCACTGTCCAGAGCTTTCCTCCTTCATGCTGTCAGTGGCTCCTTACACTGGGGCCCCGTACTGTCCAGAGCTTTCCTCCTTCATGCTGTCAGTGTCTCCTTACACTGGGGCCCTGCACTGTCCAGAGCTTTCCTCCTTCATGCTGTCAGTGGCTCCTTACACTGGGGCCCCGCACTGTCCAGAGCTTTCCTCCTTCATGCTGTTAGTGGCTCCTTACACTGGGGCCCCGCACTGTCCAGAGCTTTCCTCCTTCATGCTGTCAGTGTCTCCTTACACTGGGGCCCTGCACTGTCCAGAGCTTTCCTCCTTCATGCTGTCAGTGGCTCCTTACACTGGGGCCCCGCACTGTCCAGAGCTTTCCTCCTTCATGCTGTTAGTGTCTCCTTACACTGGGGCCCCGCACTGTCCAGAGCTTTCCTCCTTCATGCCGTCAGTGTCTCCTTACACTGGGGCCGCGCACTGTCCAGAGCTTTCCTCCTTCATGCCGTCATTGGCTCCTTACACTGGGGCCCCACACTGTCCAGACCTTTCCTCCTTCATGCCGTCAGTGGCTCCTTACACTGGGGCCCCGCACTGTCCAGAGCTTTCCTCCTTCATGCCGTCAGTGTCTCCTTACACTGGGGCCCCGCACTGTCCAGAGCTTTCCTCCTTAATGCTCTCAGTGTCTCCTTACACTGGGGCCCCGCACTGTCCAGAGCTTTCCTCCTTCATGCAGTCATTGGCTCCTTACACTGGGGCCCCGCACTGTCCGGCTGAGGGGAGATGCTATTGCCTTGGTTTTTACAGAGCCTTAAAGGGGACCTGTCAGATCCAATCTGCCCCCGCACCACGAGCAGTTCTGGGTGTATATTGCTAATCCCTGCCTCACTGTCTATGTATACGCTCGCATAGATAGAGATCTATAGAAAAAGTATTAATGATCTTTTATCGTATGCTAATGAGCGCGGGGACTAGTCCCCTGGGCGTTGCTTCAATTGCCAGTCGCCCCCATTAGCATGTTAGTACACCCCTGTGGTCGTGCTATCATGCTAATGAATACGCAGGGTCACAGGATGATCTCGCCTCTTCGCTGCCATCGCGTCTGACGGGGGATTTTGGCGCATTGCACATGGATCTGGAGTTTGGGTCATGCGCACTATGAAGCTGGGTGTGCGCATCCCGGCTTCAAACTAACGTAGTGCGCATGATCCAGACTCCGGGGTCTTGTGCGCTGAGCCGAAATCCCCCATCAGACGCGATGGCAGCGGAGAGGCGAGATCATCCTGTGACCCTGCGTATTCATTACCACGACCACAGGGGCGCACTAACATGCTAATGGGGGTGGCTGGCAATGGAAGCAACGCCCAGGGGACTAGTCCCCATCCTCATTAGCATACGATAAAAGATGTTTAGAAATCCTTTTTCTATAGGTCCCTTTATCTATGCTGGTGTATACAGGGACAGTGAGGCAGGGATTAGCAATATACACCCAGAACTGCTCGTGGTGCGGGGGAAGATTGGACCTGACAGGTTCCCTTTAATCTTGGGGGTCTCCATGGTTACGCCTCCAGCGTGGGTGGGGATATCTCTTTAAAGGGGCAGTCGCACTCTTATTAAGACTTCAGTATAAATCTGCATAAGGTTTCACTTTGTCTTTTGTGTGAAAATTGATTTTCTTTTCTCACCTGACATCGCATCCTACCGTGAAATTCCACCCAGAATCCTGCGCTCCGTCTCCGCTCACCCCCATAGTGGATATTGTGTCCGCAGCTTGCTGTGCATTTCGTGTTCATTCATTCATTTCTTTTTCGCTCTATTGGGAGACCCAGACAATTGGGTGTATAGGCTATGCCTCCGGAGGCCGCACAAAGTACTACACTTAAAAGTGTTAGGCCCCTCCCCTTCTGCCTATACACCCCCCGTGCTCCCACGGGCTGCTCAGTTTTTTGCTTTGTGCGAAGGAGGTCAGACACGCACAGCACAGCTCCACAGATTAGTCAGCAGCAGCTGCTGACTATGTCGGATGGAAGAAAAGTGGGCCCATACTAGGGCCCCCAGCATGCTCCCTTCTCACCCCACTCTTGTCGGCGGTGTTGTTAAGGTTGAGGTATCCATTGCGGGTACGGAGGCTGGAGCCCACATGCTGCTTTCCTTCCCCATCCCCCTCTGGGCTCTGGGTGAAGTGGGATCTTACCGGTCTCCAGGCACTGAGACCGTGCTCCATCCACAACTCCTGTGGAGCCTGATGGATAGGAGCCGAGTATCGTTCAGGGACATGGCCCTGCATCTTGGAGGTACTCTGTATCCCTGTGGGGACCGCGCACGGCATCACCTCAGCTTTGCTGGGTGTGCTAGTGCACCGGGGACCGCGGCGCTGACCGGGTCTATATGTGCCATTACACACTCAGCGTCGCTGAGTGTGTTTATATGTAAGGGCTACCGCACTAACCGCCGCTGCCATGGGACACTGCGGCGCGGCTGGGACTTGTAGTTCGCCGGGGACTTTCACGCCGGCCGCGCTTTTACGGCGGCCGCGTTTATTACTAGAGTCCCCGGCTTCCTTGCGGCCTAGTTTACTTTTCTCCCGCCCTCAGCCCTGACAGGCAGGGGGAAGGGCGGGACGCTGCACGGAGCGAGCAGCAATGAGGGCTGGAGTATGATTTACATACTCCACCCCCCTCACTGTGCACGGTGTGAGCACCAGTTCGCGCTCTTTCTCGGCCACGCCCACAGCTCCCTCATCTCGTCAGGACGCCGCAGCCATTCCTGTCAGCTCCACCGACGCTGCAGAAGAGGGACAAGTCCTGGGAGACCCAGACACGGTCTCTGGTGGCCTCACAACCGCTTTAGGCGGCTGGTAAGCAGCACCTGTTGGTGCTAGCCCCATGGTGCTGTAGGGTATTGGTACATTATTTGTGTATCATATATACTTTACACTGTATGAGCACAGTGCATTCTGGCTATATACCCTTTTGTGTAACTCAAGGAAAACTATAGCATGGCGCCTACAAAAGGCAGGGGTGCCAAAACACAGGCTTATTATGCTGCCTGCGCCGCTTGTAAGACCCCACTACCGGCAGGTTCCACTGACCCTCATTGTGTGCAGTGTTCGACCCCTGTGCCACTTCTTCAGCCGGAGCCTATGCTAAGAGGGGCCCAGGGGGAGCCACCTGTTGGCACTGTCCAGGTGACGGGGACTGAGTTTGCTAAACTCTCTGAGACTGTGGCTAAGATACTAGAAGCCTTGCAGTCCAGGCCGGTATCTCAGCAACGGGACCCTGTTGAATCGTTGTTCCCGGGCCCCCCTCAGTTGGACCAACAATGTCCTCCCGGGGTATCTCATACATCCCAGTCTGAGGGTTCTGACTTAGACCCCAGCCCCAGATTGACTAAGCGAGCTCGCTTAGAATTTCCCTCGACATCATATTGTTTAGGGTCTCAGCGGGGGGAATCTTTGGTTGATGAAGCGGAGGTAGCTGATCAGGATTCTGATCCTGAGAGCGCTCTCAATCTTAATACTCCAGACGGGGACGCCATAGTAAACGATCTTATTGCGTCCATCCATCAGTTGCTGGATATTTCTCCCTCAGCCCCTCCGGCGGAGGAGTCAGCTTCTCAGCAGGAGAAATTTCGTTTCAGGTTTCCCAAGCGGACACAGAGTATGTTTCTAGACCACTCTGATTTCAGAGAGGCAGTCCAGAATCACCATGCTTGTCCAGATAAGCGTTTTTCTAAGCGCCTTAAGGATACACGTTATCCTTTCCCCCCGGACGTGGTTAAAGGTTGGACTCAGTGTCCCAAAGTGGATCCTCCAATCTCCAGACTGGCGGCTAGATCCATACTTGCAGTGGAAGATGGGGCCTCGCTCAAAGATGCCACTGACAGGCAGATGGAGCTCTGGTTGAAATCCATCTATGAAGCTATCGGAGCTTCTTTTGCCCCAGCATTCGCAGCCGTATGGGCGCTGCAAGCTATCTCAGCAGGTCAAGCGCAAATTGAAGCAGCCACATGCACGGCCGCGCCACAAGTGGCATCCATTACCACCCAGACCTTGGCAATTGCGTCTTACGCTATTAATGCTGTCCTGGACTCTGTGAGCCGTACAGCGGTGGCGACCGCCAATTCGGTGGTACTCCGCAGGGCCTTGTGGCTACGGGAATGGAAGGCAGATTCTGCTTCCAAAAAGCGCTTAACCAGTTGGCCAATTTCTGGCGACAGGCTGTTTGGCGAGCGTCTGGATGAAATCATCAAACAATCCAAGGGAAAGGATACATCCTTACCCCAGCCCAAACAGAACATTCCCCAACAGAGGAGAGGGCAGTCGAGGTTTCGGTCCTTTCGGGGCGCGGGCAGGTCCCAATTCTCCTCGTCCAAAAGGTCTCAGAAAGAACAAAGGAACTCTGATGCATGGCGGTCTAAGTCACGTCCTAAAAAGAACATTGGAGGCACCGCTAACAAGGCGGCTTCCTCATGACTTTCGACCTCCTCTAGTAGCATCCTCGGTCGGTGGCAGGCTCTCCCGCTTTTGCGACGCCTGGCTGCCACAAATAAAAGACCGCTGGGTGAGAGACATTCTGTCTCACGGTTACAAGATAGAGTTCATCTCTCGTCCCCCGACTCGATTCTTCAGGTCTTCTCCGCCTCCCGAGAGAGCCGAGGCTCTTCTGCAGGCGCTGGGCACTCTGAAGGCAGAAGGAGTGGTGGTCCCTGTTCCTCTTCATCAACAGGGCCACGGTTTTTACTCCAACTTGTTTGTGGTCCCAAAGAAGGACGGGTCTTTCCGTCCTGTCCTAGACCTGAAACTTCTCAACAAACACGTAAAGACCAGGCGGTTCCGGATGGAATCCCTTCGCTCCGTCATCGCCTCAATGTCCCAAGGAGATTTCCTTGCATCGATCGATATCAAAGATGCTTATCTCCACGTTCCGATTGCCCCAGAGCACCAGCGCTTCTTGCGCTTCGCCATAGGAAACGAACACCTGCAGTTCGTGGCACTGCCATTCGGCCTGGCAACAGCCCCACGGGTTTTCACCAAGGTTATGGCTACTGTAGTAGCGGTCCTCCATTCTCAGGGTCACTCGGTGATCCCGTACTTGGACGATCTGTTGATCAAGGCACCCTCTCTAGAGGCATGCCAACACAGCCTCGACGCTACCCTGGAGACTCTCCAGAGTTTCGGGTGGATCATCAATTTTCCAAAGTCAAATCTGACACCGGCCCAATCGCTCACATACCTTGGCATGGAGTTTCATACCCTCTCAGCGATAGTGAAGCTTCCGCTGATCAAGCAGCGGTCACTACAGACAGGGGTACAATCTCTCCTTCAAGGCCAGTCACACCCCTTGAGGCGCCTCATGCACTTCCTGGGGAAGATGGTGGCAGCAATGGAAGCAGTCCCTTTTGCGCAGTTTCACCTGCGTCCTCTTCAATGGGACATCCTACGCAAATGGGACAGGAAGCCGACGTCCCTCGACAGGACCGTCTCCCTCTCTCAGGCGACCAAAGCTTCCCTTCGGTGGTGGCTTCTTCCCACTTCATTATCGAAGGGGAAATCCTTCCTACCCCCATCCTGGGAAGTAGTCACGACGGACGCAAGTCTGTCAGGGTGGGGAGCGGTTTTTCTCCACCACAGGACTCAGGGTACGTGGACCCGGCAAGAGTCCTCGCTTCAGATCAATGTGCTGGAAATTCGGGCAGTGTATCTTGCCCTGAAAGCGTTCCAGCAGTGGCTGGAAGGCAAGCAGATCCGAATTCAGTCGGACAATTCTACAGCGGTGGCATACATCAACCACCAAGGCGGCACACGCAGTCGACAAGCCTTCCAGGAAGTCCGGCGGATTTTGATGTGGGTGGAAGCCACGGCCTCCACCATATCCGCAGTTCACATCCCAGGCGTGGAAAACTGGGAAGCTGATTATCTCAGTCGCCAGGGCATGGACGCAGGGGAATGGTCCCTTCACCCGGACGTGTTTCAGGAGATCTGTTGCCGCTGGGGGGTGCCGGACGTCGACCGCATGGCGTCCCGGCACAACAACAAGGTACCAACGTTCATGGCACGGTCTCAAGATCCCAGAGCTCTGGCGGCAGACGCCTTAGTTCAGGATTGGTCGCAGTTTCAGCTCCCTTATGTGTTTCCTCCGCTGGCACTGTTGCCCAGAGTGTTACGCAAGATCAGGGCCGACTGCCGCCGCGCCATCCTCGTCGCTCCAGACTGGCCGAGGAGGTCGTGGTACCCGGATCTGTGGCATCTCACGGTCGGCCAACCGTGGGCACTACCAGACCGACCAGACTTGCTGTCTCAAGGGCCGTTTTTCCATCTGAATTCTGCGGCCCTCAACCTGACTGTGTGGCCATTGAGTCCTGGATCCTAGCGTCTTCAGGGTTATCTCGAGACGTCATTGCCACTATGAGACAGGCTAGGAAACCAACGTCCGCCAAGATCTACCACAGGACGTGGAAAATTTTCCTGTCGTGGTGCTCTGCTCAGGGTTTTTCTCCCTGGCCATTTGCATTACCTACTTTTCTGTCCTTCCTTCAATCTGGACTGGAAAAGGGTTTGTCGCTCGGCTCCCTTAAGGGACAAGTTTCAGCGCTCTCTGTGTTTTTCCAGAAGCGCCTAGCCAGACTTCCACAGGTACGCACGTTCCTGCAGGGGGTTTGTCACATCGTTCCTCCTTACAAGCGGCCGTTAGAACCCTGGGATCTGAACAGGGTGCTGATGGCTCTTCAGAAACCACCATTCGAGCCAATGAGAGATATTTCTCTCTCACGCCTTTCGCAGAAAGTGGTTTTTCTAGTAGCAGTCACTTCTCTTCGGAGAGTGTCTGAGCTAGCAGCGTTGTCGTGCAAAGCCCCTTTTCTGGTTTTTCACCAGGACAAGGTGGTTCTACGTCCGGTTCCGGAATTTCTCCCTAAGGTGGTATCCCCCTTTCATCTCAATCAGGATATTTCCTTACCCTCTTTTTATCCTCATCCAGTTCACCAATGTGAAAAGGATTTACACTTGTTAGATCTGGTGAGAGCACTCAGACTCTACATTTCTCGTACGGCGCCCCTGCGCCGCTCGGATGCACTCTTTGTCCTTGTCGCTGGCCAGCGTAAAGGGTCACAGGCTTCCAAATCAACCCTGGCTCGGTGGATCAAGGAGCCAATTATCGAAGCTTACCGTTCGGCTGGGCTTCCGGTTCCCTCAGGGCTGAAGGCCCATTCTACCAGAGCCGTGGGAGCGTCCTGGGCTTTGAGGCACCAGGCTACGGCTCAACAGGTGTGTCAGGCGGCTACCTGGTCGAGCCTGCACACTTTCACGAAGCACTATCAGGTGCATACCTATGCTGCGGCGGATGCCAGCCTAGGTAGGCGAGTCCTTCAGGCGGCGGTTGCCCACCTGTAGGAAGAGGCCGTTTTACGGCTCTATTACCGAGGTATTATTTTACCCACCCAGGGACTGCTTTTGGACGTCCCAATTGTCTTGGTCTCCCAATAGAGCGAAAAAGAAGAAGGGAATTTTGTTACTTACCGTAAATTCCTTTTCTTCTAGCTCTAATTGGGAGACCCAGCACCCGCCCCTGTTTTTTTGTGTACACCTGTTGTTCATGTTGAATGGTTTCAGTTCTCCGAGTTTCCTTCGGATTGAAGTTACTTTAAACCAGTTTATAATTATTTTTTCCTCCTTCTTGCTTTTGCACCAAAACTGAGCAGCCCGTGGGAGCACGGGGGGTGTATAGGCAGAAGGGGAGGGGCCTAACACTTTTAAGTGTAGTACTTTGTGCGGCCTCCGGAGGCAGTAGCTATACACCCAATTGTCTGGGTCTCCCAATTAGAGCTAGAAGAAAGGGAATTTACGGTAAGTAAACAAAATTCCCTTCTTTCAGTATCTCTGCTTGCTGTGATGTCCTAGTTCACACTGTGTGCGGCTCAGAGGATTGGGCGTTATTGTCCCGGATGATGAGGCCTCCTGCAGTCGCTGGCAGCAAGCAGAGATCTTGAAATTGGTGGTAAATGTATAAGCACAGGGCATGAGGAAGCTGCCGCCGTCTGTGTGCTGCACCACGGCATATGGCGGATCGTTGTGGCCTCACCTCTTCTTTCTCTCCCGCAGGTGGGCGCTGCCATCTCCATGACGT
>NW_027444524.1:0-21655 GCF_048569485.1 Anomaloglossus baeobatrachus | reverse complement strand
CTCCGGGCAGAGCCTCCTGACATCACTGTATCCAGAGACGTAATCACTGAGCCTCCTGACATCACATTGCATTGCTTCAATGCTTCTACTCTGAGATATACAATCAAGGCTAAAAGTGTTGGCGCCCTTGAAAGTGTTCCAGAAAATTATTGCCATCACATGTTTTGTTATACACAGGTTATTTCCTTTATCTGTATTGGCACAACATAATTTCACACAAAGCCCCCAAAATAGGCTGGTTAAAATTATTGGTAGCTTTCCAAAATTGTGGGTGAAACTTTGTTTCAACCATGTTTTGGTCGTTCAGACTTTCCTGTGGCAAGTAACGGGTTCGGGCAATATGGAAATCACAGCTGAAACCAGATAAAAAGGGGAGACGCTGCCTCAATCTTTGCTTTGTGTCTGAGTGTGCCGCACTAAAGGCTGCTTTACACCAGACAATCTATCGTGCGATAGATCGTCGGGGTCACGGTTTTTGTGACGCACATCCGGCATCGCTGGTGATGCCGGCCTGTGTGACGCCTCCTAGCGACGCAGCATCGCTCACAAATCGTGAGTCGTGTACTGCTCGCTAGGTTCCATAATATCGTTTAATTTAGTTGTTTATCGTTTCCGGGGTAGCACACGTCGCTCCGTGTGACGCCCCGGGAACGATGAACAGCAGCTCACCTGCGTCACGCGGCCGCCGCCGGCTATGTGAAGGAAGGAGGTGGGCGGGATGTTTACGTCCCGCTCCTCTCCGCCCCTCCGCTTCCATTGGCCGGCGGCCGTGTGACGTCACTGTGACGCCGAACGTCCCTCCCACTCCAGGAAGTGGACGTTCGCCGCCCACAGCGAGGTCGCACGAGAGGTAAGTACATGTGACGGGGGTTACCGACTTTATGCGACACGGGCAGCGATTTGCCCGTGACGCAAAAAGGACGGAGGCGGGTACGATCGATCGTGAAATTGTGCAATCGGTCGTACCGTGTAAAGCCCCCTTAAGCCTGAAGAACAGAAAGAGGAGAAGAGAATTGAGGACTGGAGAACCAAAATTGTTGAAAAATGCCAACAATCTCAAGGTTCCACGTCTATCTCCAGAGATCTTGATGTTCCTTTGTCCACATTGAGCAGTATAATGGAGATGTTTACAACCCATGGCGCTGTAGCTAATCTCCCTGGATGTGGCTGGCAGAGAAAAATTGATGAAAGGTTGTAACGCAGGATGGTCCAGATGGTGGATATGTCCCATAAATTAAGAACTGTAATCCGGCACACAAAATTGGTGTCAAAATTTGAAAAATATTTATTTAACAAGCAAAATTGTTATGATTCAGTGACTGAGGAGCATCAATCGGGGCAAAAACTAGGGAACCCAGAGAATCACCAGAGTGGTTGGAAACTCGGCTCAATGCAGACCTGTAACTGACAGCACAACTAAAAGGAGCTGTGGGACGTGCCTAGGATGACCTAGTCGTCTCGACACAGCCGGAGAACTAATTATTCCTAAAGAGAGAAAAACAAGGAAAACTAATCTGCCTCAGAGCAGTTCCCCAAAGACATAGATAGCCCCCAAACATTTTAAAGCCGGGGAGACCAGATGAAACACGGAACACAGGTAGAAAACAGATTCAGCAAAGATGAGGTCCAAACTATAGAGGAAAAGACAGAAAAGAGTACTGTCTTCAGCAGTAAAAACCCTAAAAAAAAACACAACACACCTGATAGGAAAAAAGATGAGACCACACGGCCTTTCCCCCACTATATCAGTACTCTGTAACTGAAATCCAAGCAAAACACTAATATAGAGGAAGGACTGACATTAATACCAAGCATGACAAAACAAAAATACATTGCAGAATATGGAGCAAGGTACACAGACATTCCCAGCAGGGAGTGATCCAACTCCACCCAGAACTCCACACAAGCAAAACCACGAGCCAAGCCTTAATACTACAGAAATAAAAACGACAAGAAAGTGGAAATAAACCAGCAAATGGTACAAAGACAAAACTTATCTGTAAGGAGTTCAGGTGGAAAAAGAAGATAGGGCAGGCTCCAGAATGTCCACAGCACCACAGGAGACAACCTAGATCACCGGCCCAGACTGAGAGAACACTACTCAGTTATATAGGCCCAGTCTGAGCAGCCTGATTTCCAATCATCATCAGCTGTCTGGCTTCTGTTAAGCAGACCAACTCTACTACCAGCACTGGCCACAAGAGGGAGCCCCAAACCGGAGCCCAGTCCAAATGTGTTCACAACACAAAATGCTGTGGGAAGAAATTGACATTTCGGTCATTAGACCTTCCTCAGAGTCACAGTGTAATACAGAAAAGAAATAAAGAACAATATCACAAAATGGTACAGACATGCTAATCAGTATTATTGTGTGATATTCACTACAAAAAAGGGACGTCTCCCTGCTCTCTCCTCCTCTTTATCTCCCTCCTTTTTCTCCCTTTTTCCAATACTTTTTCTGTTTTTTAGGAATCTACAGTCTATTTCTTTATAAGTGTTGAATAGGGGGACACATACAGTGCCTACAAGTAGTATTCAACCCCCTGCAGATTTAGCAGGTTTGATAAGGCTAAGTTCACATTTCCGTTGTTTTGTATCAGTCACATGCGTCGCTTGACGCATGTGACTGATGCGCTGTTCAACGCTGTACAACGGATGACAAAGAACAGAATTCGGATTCCGTTGTGTGCGGGGGGCGGAGTTCGGGGGGGGAGCCGAGCGGGGCCGTGGCACGGAGGACGTCAGTGCCGCAGGGACTGCAGGACAGGTGTGTGTGTGTGTGTGTGTATACACATGCTGAATGCGGGAGGGGGCGGAGCCGAGCGGGGGGCGGGGCGAGGCGCTGAGGATGTCAGTGGCAGTGCTGCGGTCTGCATGGCTGGGGACAGGTGAGTGTGTGTGTGTGTGCCCATGTATGTGTGTGCACATGCGGAGTGCGAGAGGGGGCGGAGCCGAGCGGGGGGCGGGGCCAGACGAGGGTGTCAGTGGCAGTGCATGGCTGGGGACAGGTGTGTGTAGGGGTGTGTGTGTGTACACACACATGTGCGGGAGGGGGCGGGGCCGAGCGGGGAAGTGTCGGCCTCCCTGCACACGTAACCAGACTAAATATCGGGTAGCAAAGCACCCGATGTTTACCTTGGTTACCCGATATTTACCTTGGTTACGGGCCTACACCGCTTAGCGCTGGCTCCTTGCACCGTAACCAGGGTAAATATCGGGTAACCAACCACAGCTGGTGACGTGTGCAGGGAGCCAGAGAACATGTGCAGCGAAATCCGACGGATCTCGCTGCTCAAAAAACGTTACATGCTGCGTTCCTCCCGCCCAGCGGTCAGTCGTTCCACGACTGATCAGTCGGGCGGAGGGTGCAACGCAGCATCATCAGTCACAATCCGCTGCTCATACAAGTCTATGGGAGCAACGGAATCCGCTAAACGGATTCCGTTGTTTACAAGAGCAGCGGATTGTGACTGATACATTTTAGTGGAAATGTGAACTTAGCCTAAGATGCAAATAAGTTAGATCCTGCAAACTTCAAACAAGAGCAGGATTTATTAACAGATGCATAAATCTTACAAACCAACAAGTTCTGTTGCTGAGTTAAATTTTAATAAATTTTCAACATAAAAGTGTGGGTCTATTATGATTCAACCCCTAGGTTTAATATTTTGTGGAATAACCCTTGTTTGCAATTACAGCTAATAATCGTCTTTATAAGACCTGATCAGGCCGGCACAAGTCTTTGGAGTTATCTTGGCCCACTCCTCCATGCAGATCTTCTCCAAGTTATCTAGGTTCTTTGGGTGTCTCATGTGGACTTTAATCTTGAGCTCCTTCCACAAGTTTTCAATTGGGTTAAGGTCAGGAGACTGACTAGGCCACTGCAACACCTTGATTTTTTCCCTCTTGAACCAGGCCTTGGTTTTCTTGGCTGTGTGCTTTGGGTCGTTGTCTTGTTGGGAGATGAAATGACGACCCATCTTAAGATCCTTGATGGAGGAGCGGAGGTTCTTGGCCAAAATCTCCAGGTAGGCCGTGCTATCCATCTTCCCATGGATGCGGACCAGATGGCCAGGCCCCTTGGCTGAGAAACAGCCCCACAGCATGATGCTGCCACCACCATGCTTGACTGTAGGGATGGTATTCTTGGGGTCGTATGCAGTGCCATCCAGTCTCCAAACGTCACGTGTGTGGTTGGCACCAAAGATCTCGATCTTGGTCTCATCAGACCAGAGAACCTTGAACCAGTCTGTCTGAGTCCTCCAAGTGATCATGAGCAAACTGTAGACGAGCCTTTACGTGACGCTTTTTGAAAGTAAAGGTACCTTACGGGCTCGTCTGGAACGGAGACCATTGCGGTGGAGTACGTTACTTATGGTATTGACTGAAACCAATGTCCCCACTGCCATGAGATCTTCCCGGAGCTCCTTCCTTGTTGTCCTTGGGTTAGCCTTGACTCTTCGGACAAGCCTGGCCTCTGCACGGGTGGAAACTTTCAAAGGCTGTCCAGGCCGTGGAAGGCTAACAGTAGTTCCATAAGCCTTCCACTTCCGGATGATGCTCCCAACAGTGGGGACAGGTAAGCCCAACTCCTTGGAAAGGGTTTTGTACCCCTTGCCAGCCTTGTGACCCTCCACGATCTTGTCTCTGATGGCCTTGGAATGCTCCTTTGTCTTTCCCATGTTGACCAAGTATGAGTGCTGTTCACAAGTTTGGGGAGGGTCTTAATTAGTCAGAAAAGGCTGGAAAAAGAGATAATTAATCCAAACATGTGAAGCTCATTGTTCTTTGTGCCTGAAATACTTCTTAATACTTTAGGGGAACCAAACAGAATTCTGGTGGATTGAGGGGTTGAATAATAAATGACCCTCTGAATAAACTTTTCACCATTTAAAAAAAAAAAAAGAAATAACATTCTTTTTTGCTGCATTTCACACTTCCAGGCTGATCTACAGTCCAAATGTCACAATGCCAAGTTACTTCCGAATGTGTAAACCTGCTAAATCTGCAGGGGGGTGAATACTACTTGTAGGCACTGTATGTAGTAGTATCAATTATCATTAACTAATCCTATCTATTTATAACCCACAGTCCGTTCTTCAGGAATCCTATATTCAATTCTCTCATATAAGTATTTAGTAAGGTAACGCTGGTACACTAATGCCAATCACATATCCTTTTTAGCCAACCAAATACATCACTTCCGGTAAGCAACTCCGAGGGTGACGCATGCGCAATTGGTGACAACCATATGTGTTGTGTCCATTGCAGCCGGACGCGTCACTTCCGGTGGGGAGTTCCGGAGGTGACGTGCTCGGCACTAATAACATTAGTTTCACACTCCCATGAACACATTATAGCTGACCGGGATATCCGGAGGTGACACTTCTAGCCTCATCGGACAGGTTTGCACTTTCCTACTAACAAATGAGCGAGCTATAACATAACAGCCAGCAGCCACAAGAGAGACACACACACACACACACACACACACACACCCACACCGCACAGTCAGCTTCCAAATAGCGCATTTTCCAGGTGATACACAACACACGCACTGGGGGGTTGTTATGACCCCATCTTTTAGTGCTTTCTATGTTTTGCAATGTAATAAGCCTCATGAGCCCGGTGTTATCCCTCTTGTACCTCCTGTGGCTTTATAAGCAGGGTGCAGATATAGACTCGGGTACTTTGTATTTTCTTTAACCGCAGATGCTGCTGTGATCCCTTATAAAGACCCCTCATGTGCGCTGCCGTTTTTCTTACTGTTCTTTGTATAATGTGATGAGATATCTTCTGTTTTCTTTGCTTTTGTATGACTTCAGGCAAGATTGCCTTGAATTTATTTATATATATATATATATATATATACTGCTTCTGAGTGAAAGATGCATATAAATGTCCCTTTTTATGTAGTGCATATCACACAATAATACTGATTATCATGTTTGTACCATTTGTGATATTGTTCTTTATTTCTTGTTATCTGTATTACAGTGTGAATCTGAGGAAGGTCTAATGACCGAAACGTCATTTACTTCACACAGTATTTTGCTTGTTAAATAAATATTTTTCAAATTTTGACGCCAATTTTGTGTGCCGGATTATTATTTATTATTATAGCGCCATCAATTCCATGGCGCTTTACATGTGAAAGGGGTATACATAATAAGGACAAGAACAATAATCATAAACAATACAAGATACAGACAGGTACAGGAGGATAGAGGTCCCTGCCCGCGAGGGCTCAGTCTACAAGGGATAGGGGAGGATACAATAGGTGAGGGTAGAGCTGATTACAGTTGTTAATTTATGGGTTTGGACGCCATCCGGGCACCAAAGAAACTTTTTTATCATTTCCGGGAGTGCCGTTCTTCCATATTATTGATAACCCCCAATCAAGATCTGTCAACTATCCTTCCATATCTGAGTGACATGTAACGCTATGGAGGAGACCCCAGAGGACCCCACTGCTGACAGAAAAAAGCCAAAATGAACGTGAGTAACCAAAATCCTTCTGGGAAAGCGTCTTGTGGACAGAGGAGACAAGATGCAGGTTTATGGTAAAGCGCATCATTCTACTGTTTACTGAAAAGGGAATGAGCCCTATAAAAAGTAAAGATCACAGCACCTACAGGCACATATGAGGAAGGGCAGAGATGTTTGGGGTTTTTTTTGTTTTGCTGCCTCTGGCACTGGGTACAGAGACTGTGTACAAGACATCATGAAATCTGAAGATTATCTGAGGATTCTGGGTAGTAATGTAGAGCCCAGTGTCAGAAAGCCGGGTATAGTCCTAGGTCAGGGGTCTCTAGCAGGACATTGACCCCAAACACATCAATAAGCCCCAGAAATGGATGGAAACAAAGCCCTGGAGAGATCTGAAGAGGCCGAGATGAGTCCGGATCTAAACCCCATTCACACCTGTGGAGAGATCTGAAAATAGGAGACGTTGCCTTCAGATATGAGAGACCTGGAGGCTTTTATAAAGAAGAGCCTGAGACTCCAGGTGAGAGGAGGAAGAAGCTTGTGGATGGGTATAGGAGGCGACTGATGGAAGGGATTTATTCCAAAGGTTGTGGGTGCCAACAATTCTGACCGGCCCATTTTTGGAGTTTTGTCCTATTGTCCCGAGCGTCTCCGGTCTTTGGGAGACATGTGACAGGATTGTGACCTAAGGCAGGCTTTGCACGCTGCAACATCGGTAACAATGTGTTACCGACGCTGCAGCGATTGTCCCTGCCCCCGTCGCAGGTGCGATATCTTGTGATTGCTGCCGTAGCAAACATTATCGCTACGCCAGCTTCACATGCACTCACCTGTCGTGCGATGTCGCTCTGGCCGGCGACCCGCCTCCTTCCTAAGAGGGCGGGTTGTGCAGTGTCACAACAACGTCACACGGCAGGCGGCCAATAGAAGCGGAGGGGCGGAGATGAGCAGGATGTAAACATCCCACCCACCTCCTTCCGCAGAGCCGGCGTGAGACAGGGTGACGCAGGTAGATGTTCCTCGCTCCTGCGGTTTTATACACAGCGATGTGTGCTGCCGCAGGAACGAGGAACAACATCGTACCTGTCGCTGCTGCCAAATAATAGAAATTACCGACGCCACACCGATGATACGATAATGACGCTTTTGCGCTCGTTAATTGTATCAAAAAGGATTTACACACTACGATATCGACTGCGATGCCGGATGTGCGTCACTTTCGATTTGACCCCACCGATATCGCACCTGCCATGTCGTAGTGTGCAAAGCCCGCCTAAGTCTCACATTGCCTTGTCAGACTTTGGATATGAAACATTTTTGCTTTCTTTTAGTGCAGCAAGGGTTAAGGACTATTTCCTTGCTTGGTAGTTCCTTGTTAGTTCATTCCCCTTCCTTTTTAAATAGTCACATGTTCCTTCACCTGATGCTGGTTATAGAAAGCATTGTAAGCTGTTGAAGCCGTGCCGCCTGCAGTCCTGGTTCTTGGCTGCAGCAGTTACATTTCCGCCTGCAGTCCTGGTTCTTGGCTGCAGCAGTTAGGTTGCCGCCTGCAGTCCTGGTTCTTGGCTGCAGCAGTTAGGTTGCCGCCTGCAGTCCTGGTTCTTGGCTGCAGCAGTTAGGTTGCCGCCTGCAGTCCTGGTTCTTGGCTGCAGCAGTTAGGTTGCCGCCTGCAGTCCTGGTTCTTGGCTGCAGCAGTTAGGTTGCCGCCTGCAGTCCGGGTTCTTGGCTGCAGCAGTTAGGTTGCCGCCTGCAGTCCTGGTTCTTGGCTGCAGCAGTTAGGTTGCCGCCTGCAGTCCTGGTTCTTGGCTGCAGCAGTTAGGTTGCCGCCTGCAGTCCTGGTTCTTGGCTGCAGCAGTTAGGTTGCCGCCTGCAGTCCTGGTTCTTGGCTGCAGCAGTTAGGTTGCCGTCTGCAGTCCTGGTTCTTGGCTGCAGCAGTTACGTTGCCGCCTGCAGTCCTGGTTCTTGGCTGCAGCAGTTAGGTTGCCGCCTGCAGCCCTGGTTCTTAGCTGCAGCAGTAACGTTGCCGCCTGCAGTCCTGGTTCTTGGCTGCAGCAGTTAGGTTGCCGCCTGCAGCCCTGGTTCTTGGCTGCAGCAGTTAGGTTGCTGCCTGCAGTCCTGGTTCTTGGCTGCAGCAGTTAGGTTGCCGCCTGCAGTCCTGGTTCTTGGCTGCAGCAGTTAGGTTGCCGCCTGCAGTCCTGGTTCTTGGCTGCAGCAGTTAGGTTGCCGCCTGCAGTCCTGGTTCTTGGCTGCAGCAGTTAGGTTGCCGCCTGCAGCCCTGGTTCTTAGATGCAGCAGTTACGTTGCCGCCTGCAGTCCTGGTTCTTGGCTGCAGCAGTTAGGTTGCCGCCTGCAGTCTTGGTTCTTGGCTGCAGCATTTAGGTTGCCGCCTGCAGTCCTGGTTCTTGGCTGCAGCAGTTACGTTGCCGCCTGCAGTCCTGGTTCTTGGCTGCAGCAGTTAGGTTGCCGCCTGCAGTCCTGGTTCTTGGCTTCAGCAGTTAGGTTGCCGCCTGCAGCCCTGGTTCTTAGCTGCAGCAGTTACATTGCCGCCTGCAGTCCTGGTTCTTGGCTGCAGCAGTTAGGTTGCCGCCTGCAGTCCTGGTTCTTGGCTGCAGCAGTTAGGTTGCCGCCTGCAGTCCTGGTTCTTGGCTTCAGCAGTTAGGTTGCCGCCTGCAGCTCTGGTTCTTAGCTGCAGCAGTTACATTGTCGCCTGCAGTCCTGGTTCTTGGCTGCAGCAGTTAGGTTGCCGCCTGCAGTCCTGGTTCTTGGTTGCAGCAGTTAGGTTGCCGCCTGCAGTCCTGGTTCTTGGCTGCAGCAGTTAGGTTGCCGCCTGCAGTCCTGGTTCTTGGCTGCAGCAGTTAGGTTGCCGCCTGCAGTCCTGGTTCTTGGCTGCAGCAGTTAGGTTGCCGCCTGCAGTCCTGGTTCTTGGCTGCAGCAGTTAGGTTGCCGCCTGCAGCCCTGGTTCTTGGCTGCAGCAGTTAGGTTGCCGCCTGCAGCCCTGGTTCTTGGCTGCAGCAGTTAGGTTGCCGCCTGCAGTCCTGGTTCTTGGCTGCAGCAGTTAGGTTGCCGCCTGCAGTCCTGGTTCTTGGCTGCAGCAGTTAGGTTGCCGCCTGCAGTCCTGGTTCTTGGCTGCAGCAGTTAGGTTGCCGCCTGCAGTCCTGGTTCTTGGCTGCAGCAGTTAGGTTGCCGCCTGCAGTCCTGGTTCTTGGCTGCAGCAGTTAGGTTGCCGCCTGCAGTCCTGGTTCTTGGCTGCAGCAGTTAGGTTGCCGCCTGCAGTCCTGGTCCTTGGCTGCAGCAGTTAGGTTGCCGCCTGCAGTCCTGGTTCTTGGCTGCAGCAGTTACGTTGCCGCCTACAGCCCTGGTTTTTGGCTGCAGCAGTTGGTGCATATCCCCTCCCTAGTGTCTTATTACAGTAGTGGTGACATCTGGTGCACTCACCGGCCTGGGCACTATACAGGTTGAATGTAGGAACAGGGACTAGGCACGTGACGGCGACGAGGGGAAGGACTTGTATAGGGACGTTGGGGAACCCCAAGGGTTGGATACAGGTTAGGGTCGGGGCACCTCCTATCGGCTATCGGCCTTCCTCCCTTCTTTCATCCCTGTGACCCTTTTTTGCCTTTTTATTTTTTCCTGATTATTTTTCATGTTGTTCTAATACACATAAAGGAAATAAACATATAACAAGATGTGGAATTTCCTGCAAGAACTGCTGCATCTTCTGGAACAATTTCAAGGGTGCCAACACTTTCGGCCATGACTGCAGCTGTATTGTGTATTGTGGATGAATGTCTCCTTTTAAATTTGCAGGATTTTTCAGGTGACTTTTTTTGTGTGTTTTAGACTTTTTGCCGATGTGTTAAATGACTTGGCGATATTTATGGAAATCTTGGCTCCCGTCTTCCCATCATGCTTTACTCTTACTGTGTGCACGGCCGGAGTATTTAAGGTATGCCCCTATCTAGGTACCGTGTGCACCGCCCTGTCCGTTTTTCTTTTTGGATGCACTTACCTATGTTCCCTGCAGTGCATTGTGGGAGTGGCAGGAGGGGCGACCCGTGCGGCACTGACGGTGCACCAGGCCAGGAGAGACAACATGGCTGATGTATGTGCAAAGGATGGGAGCCAGGTGAGCCTCGGACCCTCGTGACACCCCCCCCCCCAATCCCTGCCATCGTGGCTGAACATTACCGTGCCTGTCTCATCTCTCACAGGAGACGCTGGTAAATCTGGCCGGACTTCTCGTCAGTCTCTTGATCGTTCCATTGGTGTCTGACAGTTTGTGGTGAGTTAACCCTGGGTTGAAGAGCTGACACTCTACGTAAACAGGAGCAGAGAAAGGGTTTGGTTCTATCTTACAATGAGCCATAGGGGCCGCTATCCTGTGTCCGTGGAGCTGATGACCGCAGCACAGCACCTGTGGATTTACACTGGGACAGCTTCTCCCCCAGATGAAAGGAGGACGGAGCTGAAATCCCATGGGACGATGGCTCGGGAGAGGAGCGATAAGTGTGATAGACGCCATCTGGTCACTCCCTGCAATCTGCCGTCTATAATGACGCAGATGTTTAAAAAGGTCACGAGAAGAGACCAAAGCCTTCCCAACAAGAACTAGCTTACTGACAAGTCATCTGTAGACGTGGAAAAATACGTGGCACGGAGCAGATCAAGCAATCGGATGGTCTTGTAACTTACCCTGCAACAGAGCCTTGAAAACGTATTCACACCCCGTGACCTTTTCCACATTCTTTCACTTACACTCACAAACTTAAATGAATGTCAGCGGGATTTTATTTGATATCAAAACAAAATACCAGTACTTGTGACGTGTGAAGGAAAGCCTTAGTTTTTCTAAATATTATTTTTATATATATATATATATATATATATATATATATATATATATATATATATTCAGAAAATTGTGACTTGCATTTATATTCAGCTCCCTGTAGTCCTGAGTGATAGTCACCCCCAGAAGTCATATACAGTTAGGTCCAGAAATATTTGGACAGTGACACAAGTTTTGTTATTTTAGCTGTTTACAAAAACATGTTCAGAAATACAATTATATATATAATATGGGCTGAAAGTGCACACTCCCAGCTGCAACATGAGAGTTTTCACATCCAAATCGGAGAAAGGGTTTAGGAATCATAGCTCTGTAATGCATAGCCTCCTCTTTTTCAAGGGACCAAAAGTAATTGGACAAGGGACTCTAAGGGCTGCAATTAACTCTGAAGGCGTCTCCCTCGTTAACCTGTAATCAATGAAGTAGTTAAAAGGTCTGGGGTTGATTACAGGTGTGTGGTTTTGCATTTGGAAGCTGTTGCTGTGACCAGACAACATGCGGTCTAAGGAACTCTCAATTGAGGTGAAGCAGAACATCCTGAGGCTGAAAAAAAAGAAAAAATCCATCAGAGAGATAGCAGACATGTTTGGAGTAGCAAAATCAACAGTCGGGTACATTCTGAGAAAAAAAGAATTGACTGGTGAGCTTGGGAACTCAAAAAGGCCTGGGCGTCCACGGATGACAACAGTGGTGGATGATCGCCGCATACTTTCTTTGGTGAAGAAGAACCCGTTCACAACATCAACTGAAGTCCAGAACACTCTCAGTGAAGTAGGTGTATCTGTCTCTAAGTCAACAGTAAAGAGAAGACTCCATGAAAGTAAATACAAAGGGTTCACATCTAGATGCAAACCATTCATCAATTCCAAAAATAGACAGGCCAGAGTTAAATTTGCTGAAAAACACCTCATGAAGCTAGCTCAGTTCTGGAAAAGTATTCTATGGACAGATGAGACCAAGATCAACCTGTACCAGAATGATGGGAAGAAAAAAGTTTGGAGAAGAAAGGGAACGGCACATGATCCAAGGCACACCACATCCTCTGTAAAACATGGTGGAGGCAACGTGATGGCATGGGCATGCATGGCTTTCAATGGCACTGGGTCACTTGTGTTTATTGATGACATAACAGCAGACAAGAGTAGCCGGATGAATTCTGAAGTTACCGGGATATACTTTCAGCCCAGATTCAGCCAAATGCCGCAAAGTTGATCGGACGGAGCTTCATAGTACAGATGGACAATGACCCCAAGCATACAGCCAAAGCTACCCAGGAGTTCATGAGTGCAAAAAAGTGGAACATTCTGCAATGGCCAAGTCAATCACCAGATCTTAACCCAATTGAGCATGCATTTCACTTGCTCAAATCCAGACTTAAGACGGAAAGACCCACAAACAAGCAAGACCTGAAGGCTGCGGCTGTAAAGGCCTGGCAGAGCATTAAGAAGGAGGAAACCCAGCGTTTGGTGATGTCCATGGGTTCCAGACTTAAGGCAGTGATTGCCTCCAAAGGATTCGCAACAAAATATTGAAAATAAAAATATTTTGTTTGGGTTTGGTTTATTTGTCCAATTACTTTTGACCTCCTAAAATGTGGAGTGTTTATAAAGAAATGTGTGCAATTCCTACAATTTCTATCAGATATTTTTGTTCAAACCTTCAAATTAAACGTTACAATCAGCACTTGAATTCTGTTGTAGAGGTTTCATTTCAAATCCAATGTGGTGGCATGCAGAGCCCAACTCGCGAAAATTGTGTCACTGTCCAAATATTTCTGGACCTAACTGTATTCAGTACATTGCCGCCTACCTCAGTATAAATACAGCTGTTCCGTGAAGGCCCCAGAGGTTTTTGTGAGAACATCGGGGATCAAACAGCATCACGAAAACCAAGGAACCCACCAGACAGGTCAGGGAGAAAGAGGAGGAAAGCAGGGATATGTTAGAAAGTATAGCCCAAGCTTTGAACACCTCAGGGAGCATCGATCGGGGGGCGTGGCCTGCACGCTGATGGGGACAGCTGCTTGAAGGAGAGCTCTGTGCTGAAGCAGGATAAACCAGCTCTTATCAGCTCACAGATAACAGGATTACCAGCTACAGGAGGTGTGAGTAACCCCAGCCCCCAGGGATGCCTAAGGGGAGACCTAAAAAAACTGGCACTCCAGCCAAACTGACAGACTTCTACCCCCGGGATAGGGATCTCTCCTCACCAAGCAAGATGGCTCTGGCTTCCCACTCAGCTTCTTCCCACTCCTCACAAGGAGATACAGGCTGCTTGAGAGGCTGCACAGGCATTCCTCTGACAGAGGAAACAATGCAAGCTCTGCTGAAAACGCTGAGGGCTTCCCTGCAGGCTGATCTCAGAGAAATAGTAAGAGAGCTGAAGGAAGAGATCAGGTCTCTGGGTGATCGCACAGAGCATGTAGAAACTGAAATGGCTGAATTTGCAACATCACATAGCAATCTGATAGATGCTAATACAGCTTTGGAAAAGGAGGTGGAGGCACTAAAACTTAAAATCAGTGATATAGAGGACAGATCCCGAAGAAATAACCTAAAAATCAGAGGGATTCCCTCATCAGTAGCAGATAAAGACCTCCAGGAATACTTCCACAAGTTTCTGCAGCTTATACTCCCTGGATGGGACACCAGAGACCTGATAGTGGACAGGATTCATAGAGTCCCTAAATCCAAAGGCATAGATCCAGCTCTGCCTAAAGATGTCCTGGCTAGACTTCATTTCTATAAAACAAAAGAAGCTGTGCTTCACACACTGAGGGGAAATCCAGCCCGGCCAGACACTTTCATGGGACTAAAAATCTTCCCAGATCTTTCTTCTGCAACTCTTAATAAAAGAAGAGAATTTGCCCACCTTTCTAAACTCCTTAGAGATCAAGACATCAAGTACAAGTGGGGTTTTCCGGTGAAGATGATAATTTTCAAAGATGGAGGCACTCACATATGTCATACTCCTTCTCAGCTGGTCAAATTGCTGGATGACTGGGGAATAGCCCACCCACCAAACCCTGGTGAGCGGGAGAATCGTAGAGGCCCTCCAGACAGGATTAACCCTGAATGGTCAGTAGCTTAGCTGGGACTCCTTCCTGCTTATGGCACCTGCTGTCCTTGCTCCTGTGACACAGGATGTCACGTAGCCCCCCTGATGTTCTCGCCTATGGCGAGCGGTTATACACCGGGCACCCTACTCGGGGCAAACCAGTGTTGTTGGAATTTTTTTGTTTTTGTTCCTCTTCTCACAAATGTTCCTTAATTTTTTTTGGAAATTTCTCTCAATTCCTTGCTGGTCTAGCCCCTCTCATCCCTGATGGCGTTCCTAGGAATTCAAACCCCCCTGCGGCTCCAATATGAGAATTAAGATATTGTCTATTAATGTGAACGGACTCAACTCCCCAGCAAAAAGGTCAATGATGTGGAGAGAGGTGAAGGCATCTGTGATATAGCGTGCATTCAGGAGACCCACCTTCTTTCCACAGATAATAAACGGCTACTTCATCCAAGGTTCCAACACGCCTTTTTTGCTAATGACTCAAAAAAAAGAGGAGGCGTGGCAATTTTAATAAAGAACTCAGTGGCCTTTAAATTGATAAATGTCAGTTATGGAGCGGATGGAAGATATATTATTTTGTCTTGTTATATCAACAGCGTCCCTTATACCTTGGCAACGGTCTACTCCCCAAATTCATCACAATTGACCTTTGCTAGGAAATTTTTCCAAGCATTCAAAGATACTGCCACAGGGGCGGAAATCATCTGTGGAGACTTTAATATACCTGTTAGGCTATGTGTCCACGGTAGAATGTACCTGCGGATTTTTCTGCATGAAAATCCGCGACTTTCACGGCAAATCCGCACCTTATTTTTGCCGCGGATTTACCGCGAATTTGCCGCGGATTTTGATGCGGATTTTTTTTTTTTCCCCATTCTATACCCAAAGTCCGCACCAAAATCCGCAACAATAATTGACATGCTGCAGATTTTTCCGGATCAAAATCCGCGGCAAATCCGCCGCGGAAAAATCCGCAGCATGGACACAGCATTTCCAAAATGCCGTTGAAATGGCTTGGAAGTGCCGCTGCTGCAGATTTTCGGAAAATCCGCGGCAAATCCGCGGTAAATCCGCAGCGTGGGCACATAGCCTTATACGCTCCATAGATTGCTCCAACATCCCACATGCTAAGGAACTTAAGCATCTCATCAATGAATTCCATTTTCATGACATCTGGAGATATTTGCACGCATCAGAAAGAGACTATACATTCTTCTCTTCCAGGCATCGCTCATACAGTAGAATTGATTTTTTTTTTGGTCGACAGCAAATCTATAAGTAATTGTATGGCAGCTGATATTGGTTTAATTACTTGGACAGATCATGCGCCGATCTCTTTGTCTGTTCAGGGTAGCTTTAATTTCTTCAGCGCTCTATTGGGAGACCCAGACGATTGGGGTATAGCTACTGCCCTCTGGAGGCCACACAAAGCACTACATCAAAAGTGCAAGGCCCCTCCCCCTCTGGCTATACCCCCCCCGTGATATCACGGGTTCTCCAGTTTTTAGCTTTGTGTGCGAAGGAGGTCAGACATCCACGCATAGCTCCACAGATTTTAGTCAGCAGTAGCTGCTGACTATTTCGGATGGAAGAAAAGAGGACACATATAGTGTCCCCAGCATGCTCCCTTCTCACCCCTGGATGGTGTTGTAAGGTTGAGGTACCTATTGCTGGTACGGAGGCTGGAGCCCACATGCTGCTTTCCTTCCACATCCCCCTGAGGGGCTTTGTGGAAGTGGGATCCTGCCGGCCTCAAAGCTCTGACGCCGGGCTCCATCCACAGACCCATTTGAACCTGCTGGATACGGAGCTGGAGTACCGTTCAGGGACATGGCCCTGCACCATTACAGGTACTCTGTGTCCCCGTACACACAGGCACAGCACACTCCAGACTTGCTGGGTGTGCTAGTGCGCCGGGGACAGTAAGGGGTTACAGTCACTGCAGCTTTGCTGAGTGACTTTGTGTTTTGGGAACTACCGCGCCGGACGCTCCGGGAGCGGCGGCGCGGCTGGGACTTGTAGTTCGCCGGGGACTGGGCGCCGACCGCGCTTTTACGGCGGCGGCGCTTATAACTCCAGTCCCCGGCTTCTGCGGCCTAGTGCCGCTTCGTTCCCGCCCCCTCCCTGTCACTCAGGGAAGGGGACAGGCGCTGAGCAATCAGCAGCGCCGAGGGCTGGAGCCTTTTTACATGCTCCAGCCCTCTCACTGCACACTGTCGGACGCCGGATTCCCGCTCTGCCTTGGGGCACGCCCACGGCCCGCCCCTACTCACACGAGCTGGGGAAGAAGCCGGCAGCCATTACTGCAGAGCTCGGACTTTCGGCTCCAAGGCAGGACGGTGGCGATCATACACCCGCTTATAGGCGGGCGGTAAGAGGCACACATAGTGCTGAAAACTGCAGTGTATACATGTGGTGTTTTTAACTACATAGGTCGCTATATGCCCGCTTGGGGAGCGACTCATCAGCAGCAGGAAAGCAGGTGTGCTAAAGCACAGGCTTTCTAGGCTGCTTGTTTTACACGACTGAGGTGTTCATTTGTGTTTATGCTTATGCTATACATTGCACTGTACAGTCGCTAGTCTTAGCTATATTCTTCTGGAATGGCTAGACTACAGCAGCAGAAAACCAAGGGTGCTGGGGCACAGGTTTTTTTCTATGCTGCTTGTATTGCATGGGCTGCAGTGTGCATTTGTACTTGTGCTTGTATGCTATACATTGCACTGTATGGTCACTCTTCTGGGCTATATTCCCCTAGATGACCAGTCTACAGCAGCAGAAGAGCAGAGGTGCCAGGGCACAGGCTTCTATGCTGCTTGGATTGCATGTGCTGCAGTGTTCATTTGTACTTGTGCTTGTATGCTATACATTGCACTGTAGGGTCACTCTTCTGGGCTATATTCCCCTAGATGACTAGTATACAGCAGCAGAAGAGCAGGGGTGCCAGGGCACAGGCTTCTATGCTGCTTGTATTGCTTGTGCTGCAGTGGTCATTTGTACTTTATGCTTGTATGCTATACATTGCAATGTACGGTCACCAATCTTGGCTATATACTTCTAGATAGCTAGTCGGCAGCGGCAAAAAAGCAACACAGATTTCAGTGCTGTTTTTACTACATGGGATGCTGTTCATGACACCGTCCCATTGTGTGCATGCTCCCCTGTAGGTCTGCCGGGGTCTCTAGCACTTCGTCTGCCGGGGCTCTACTAGTTGGGGCCAAAGAAACCTCCTGTCAACCCTGTCCATGGACAGGGACGGAGTAGTCATAATATAGAGACTTGCACCCATGGGCAATCTACTTGACCAAAAGGCAGTTCTTCAGGGCTTTGATACTGACATCGCTCTCAATCCGGATACACCGGGTGGTAACGTCATACGGAATGATCCTATACCGTCCATCAATGGAAGGTTGGATCTTTCTCCCTCAGCTCCCCCAGTGGAGATAGGAGACGAACAGGAGAAGTTCCTTTTCAGTGTCTCACGCAGATATTGAGTATTTTTCTGGCCACGCTGACTTCTGAGAAGCAGTCCAGGAACACCACGCTTACCAGATAAGCGTCTTCTCCAAACGTTTTTAGGATACACGTTATCCCTTTTTTCCCCTGACGTGGTCAGCGCTGGACCCAGGGTCCAAAGGTGGATTCTCCAATCTCCAGGCTTGCATATGGAGATGGGGCTTCACTTAAAGATGCCATTCACAGACAGATGGACTCTGGTTGAAATCTGTCTAGGAGGCTATCGGCGTGTCGGTTGCTCCGGCATCCACAGCCGTATTGGCAACCTAACCTTTTCTGCTGTTCTTGCGCAGCTGACCTTGAGCAGGGACATCTGTACGCAATGTCTGCACTGCGACTTACCCTGTTAATACTGTCCTAAAAGTACAGTCGAGGTTTCGGTCCTTCCCAAGCTCCGGCAGGTCCCAATTGTCCTCGTGCAAAAGGGCTACAAAACCTCAGACGGGCTCAGATTCCGGCCGGGCTCAATCTCGCCCAAGGAAGGCAGTCGGAGGAACCGCTACCAAGGCGGTCTCCTCAGGACTCTCAGCTCTCTCTCTCTCTCTCCGCATCCGCGGTTGATGGCAGACTCCCCCGCCTTTGGCGACATTTAGCTGCCACAGGTCACTGACTGGTGGGTGACGGACATTGTGCTCACGTGCACAGGACAGTGTTCTGTTCTCGTCCTCCGACTCCATTCTTCAGAACGGCCCCACCTCTCCACCGAGCAGATGCCCTGCTGCAGGCGGTGGACGCTCTAAGAGCAGAGGGAGTGGTGATCCCTGGCCCCCCTCAGGAACGAGGGCGAGGGTTTGTACTCCAATCTCTTTGTGGCTCCAAAAATGGACGGTCCCTTCCGTCCTGTTCTGGTTCTGAAACTGCTCAACGAGCATGCGAACGCCAGGCGGTTCCGGATGGGATTCCTCCGATCCGTCATTGCCTCAATGTCTCGAGGAGACTTCCTTGCCTCAACAGACATCAAAGATGCCTATCTCCACGTGCCAATTGCTACGGAGCACCAACGTTTTCTACGTTTTGTGATAGGAGACGAACATCGTCTGTTCGTAGCTCTGCCATTCAGTCTGGCGACAGCCCCACGGGTGGGCACCAAGGTCATGGCAGCAGTGGTAGCAGTCTTGCACTCTCACGGAGGTGATTCCGTACTTGGACGAACTACTCGTCAAAGCAACCTCCCTCGAGGCATGCCAACGCAGCCTGAATGTTACGCTGGAGACTCTCCAGACTTTCGAGTGGATCATCAATTTGGCAAGGTCAAATCTGTCCCCGACTCAATCACTAACGTATCTCGGCATGGAGTTTCATACTCTATCAGCCATAGTGAAGCTTCCGCTGAACCAGCAGCGTTCACTGCGGACAGAGGTGCAGTCTCTCCTTCAAGGCCAGTCGCACCCCTTAAGGCGCCTCATGCACTTCCTAAGGAAGATGGTGGCAGCCATCGAGGCAGTTCTCTTTGCGCAGTTTCATCTGCACCAACGGCAATGGGACATTCTCCGACAATGGGATGGGCAGTCAACCTCCCTGGACGGGAAGTCTCCCTTTCCCTGACGGCCGAGGACTCTCTGCAATAGTGGCTTATTCCACCTCATTGCCATAGCCCCCATCCTGGGCAGTGGTCACGACAGATACGAGTCTGTCAGAGTGGGGAGCAGTTTGTCTCCGCCACATGGCTCAGGGGACGTGGACTCAGCAGGAGTCCACCCTTCAGTTCGATGTGCTGGAAATCGGGGCAGGGTATCTTACCCTATTAGCCTTCCAAAAGTGGCTAGAAGGGAGCAGATCCGAATCCAGTCGGACATCTCCACAGCGGTGGCATACATCAACCACCAAGGAGGGACACGCAGTCAGCAGCCTTCCAGGAAGTCCGGCGAATCCTCATGTGGGTGGAGGACACAGCATCCACCATATCCGCAGTTCACATCCCGGGCGTAGAAAACTGGGAAGCAGACTTCCTCAGTCGCCAGGGCATGGACGCGGGGGAATGGTCCCTTCACCCGGACGTGTTTCAGGAAATCTGTTGCCGCTGGGGGGGGGCCGGACGTCGACCTAATGGCGTCTCGGCACACCAACAAGGTCCCGGCATTTATGGCACGATCGCGCGATCACAGAGCTCTGGCGGCAGACGCCTTAGTGCAAGATTGGTCGCAGTTCCGGCTCACATATGTGTTTCCACCTCTGGCACTCTTGCCCAGAGTACTGCGCAAAAATCAGATCCGATTGCAGCCGCGTCATACTCGTCACACCAGACTGGCCGAGGAGATCGTGGTACCCGGATCTGTGGCATCTCACGGTCGGCAGACCGGGGTCACTACCAGACCGACCAGACTTACTGTCTCAATGGCCGTTTTTCTCCATCGGAATTCTGCGGCCCTGAACCTGACTGTGTGGCTTGTGTGTCCTGGATCCTAGCGTCTTCAGGATTATCCCAAGGGGTCGTTGCCACCATGAGACAGGCTAGGAAGCCCACGTCTGCTAAGATCTACCACAGAACGTGGAAGATTTTCTTAATCTGGTGCTCTACTCAGGGAGTGTCTCCCTGGCCATTTGCATTGCCTATCTTTCTTTCCTTCCTACAATAGGAGTGAGAAAAGGGCTTGTCGCTAGACTCCCTCAAAGGGCAAGTCTCAGCACTATCCGTGTTTTTTCAGAAGCGTCTAGCACGTCTTTCTAAGGTGCGCACGTTCCCGCAGGGGGTTTGTCATATCGTACTCCCGTACAAGCGGCCGTTGGATCCATGGGATCTGAACAGGGTTCTAGTTGCTCTCCAGAAGCCGCCTTTCGAGCCTCTGAAGGAAGTTTCCTTTTCTCGCCTGTCACAGAAGGTGGCGTTTCTCGTTGCGATCACATCGCTTCGGCGAGTGTCTGGGCTGGCAGCTCTGTCATCCAAGGCTCCCTTCCTGGTGTTTCACCAGGACAAGGTAGTGCTGCGCATCATTCCGGAGTTTCTCCCTAAGGTAGTATCCTCGTTTCATCTTAATCAGGATATCTCCTTACCGTCCTTTTGCACTCATCCGGTTCACCGGTATGAGAATGATTTACGTTTGCTAGATCTGGTGAGAGCACTCAGAATCTACATTTCCCGCACGGCGCCCGTACGCCGTTCCGATGCCCTTGTCGCGGGTACGCGCAAGAGGTTGCAGGCTTCTAAAGCCACCCTGGCTCGATGGATCAAAGAACCAATTCTGGAAGCCTACCGTTTTGCAGGGCTTCCGGTTCTTTCAGGGCTGAAAGCCCATTCAACCAGAGCCGTGAGTGCGTCCTGGGCGCTACGACACCAGGCTTCGGCTCAACAGGTGTGTCAGGCAGCTACCTGGTCGAGGCTGCACACTTTCACCAAACATTATCAGGTGCATACCTATGCTTCGGCGGATGCCAGCTTAGGTAGAAGAGTCCTGCAGGCGGCAGTGACATCCCCGTAGGGGAGGGCTGTTTTTTGCAGCTCTAACATGAGGTATCTCTTTACCCACCCAGGGACAGCTTTTGGACGTCCCAATCGTCTGGGTCTCCCAATAGAGCGCTGAAGAAGAAGGGAATTTTGTTACTTACCGTAAATTCCTTTTCTTCTAGCTCTTATTGGGAGACCCAGCACCCGCCCTGTTGTCCTTCGGGATTTCTTGGTTGTTTGCGGGTACACATGTTGTTCATGTTGAACGGTTTTTCAGTTCTCCGATGTTATTCGGAGTTAATTTGTTTAAACCAGTTATTGGCTTCCTCCTTCTTGCTTTGGCACTAAAACTG